>NC_135831.1:5104205-5247444 GCF_964213995.1 Mustelus asterias
GACGTTTCGAGTCCAGACAACCCTTCTCTCTCTTTCGGTTTCGGAAAGCTCTTTTCTCTCCTCCCAGATGCTGCCAGACCTGCTGAGGTTTTCCAGCGTTTTCTATTTTGGTTTCAGATTCCAGCATCCGCAGTAATTTGCTGTAAATGAACCCGGGTCCCTGGCGCCGTGAGATAGCAGTGCTTCCCTGAGCTACCGGAGAAGGTGCAAAATACAACAACTACAAAGGATAGTATCGGGGGAATGTACACATTAGAAGCAGGAAGAGGCCACTTGGCCCCTCGAGCCTGCTCTCCCATTCAATATGGACATGGCTGATCTGATTGTAACCTGAAAACCTTATTCCTGTCTACCCTCGATAACCTTTCACCCCTGATAACCTTTCACCCCCGATAACCTTTCACCCCGATAACCTTTCACCCCCGATAACCTTTCACCCCTGATAACCTTTCACCCCCAATAACCTTTCACCCCTGATAACCTTTCACCCCCGATAACCTTTCACCCCCGATAACCTTTCACCCCTGATAACCTTTCACCCCCAATAACCTTTCACCCCCGATAACTTTTCACCCCCGATAACTTTTCACCCCCGATAACCTTTCACCCCAGATAACCTTTCACCACTGATAACCTTTCACCCATGATAACCTTTCACCCCCGACAACCTTTCATGCCTAATAATCTTTCACCCCGCCCCCTTGTTGATCAAGAATCTCTCTCGCTCTGTCCTAAAAATATTCACAGACTCTGTTCCCACTGCCTTTTGAGGAAGTTCCAAAGAACTCACTACCCTCAGAAAATAACATTCTCCTCATCTCACTCTTAAGTGAACGACCCCTTATTTTTAGACTAAAGAACTGAGGGGCTGTATACCTGTCGGGAAAGTTTACTCAGGCCGAGGCTCTCTTTCTCCTCGCGAGAAAAGAGAAGGCTGAAGAGGATGGCACAGTGGGTTAGCACTGCTGCCTCACAGCACCAGGGACCCGGGTTCGATTCCCGGCTTCGGGTCACTGTCTGTGCGGAGTCTGCACGTTCTCCCCGTGTCTACGTGGGTTTCCTCCGGGTGCTCCGGTTTCCTCCCACAGTCCAACGATGTGCAGGTTAGGTGGATTGGCCATGCTAAATTCTCCCTTAGTGTCCAACAATGTGTAGGTTAGGTGGATTGGCCATGCTAAATTGTCCCTTAGTGTCCAATGATAAGAACATAAGAACATAAGAAATAGGAGCAGGAGTAGGCCATCTAGCCCCTCGAGCCTGCCCCGCCATTCAATAAGATCATGGCTGATCTGACGTGGATCAGTACCACTTACCCGCCTGATCCCCATAACCCTTAATTCCCTTACCGCTCAGGAATCCATCCATCCGCGCTTTAAACATATTCAGCGAGGTAGCCTCCACCACCTCAGTGGGCAGAGAATTCCAGAGATTCACCACCCTCTGGGAGAAGAAGTTCCTCCTCAACCCTGTCTTAAACCGACCCCCCTTTATTTTGAGGCTGTGTCCTCTAGTTTTAACTTCCTTACTAAGTGGAAAGAATCTCTCCGCCTCCACCCTATCCAGCCCCCGCATTATCTTATAAGTCTCCATAAGATCCCCCCTCATCCTTCTAAACTCCAACGAGTACAAACCCAATCTCCTCAGCCTCTCCTCATAATCCAAACCCCTCATCTCCGGTATCAACCTGTGTGTGGGTTGGGTGGATTGGCCATGCTAAATTTCCCCTTCGTGTCCAAAGATGTGCGGGTTAGGTGGATTGGCCGTGCTAAATTTCCCCTTCGTGTCCAAAGATGTGCGGGTTAGGTGGATTGGCCGTGCTAAATTTCCCCTTTGTGTCCAAAGATGTGCGGGTTAGGTGGATTGGCCATGCTAAATTTTCCCTTAGTGTCCAAAGATGTGCGGGTTAGGTGGATTGGCCATGCTAAATTTCCCCTTAGTGTCCAATGATGTGTGGGTTGGGTGGATTGGCTATAGTAGGGGAATTTCACAGTAACTTCATTGCAGTGTTAATGTAAGCCTGACAAATAAATAAATAAACTAAATTGCCCCCTTAGTGTCTAAAGATGTGCCACGGATTGGCCTTGCTAAATTGACCTTTAGTGTCAGGGGGATTAGCAGGGTAAATATGTTGGGGTTACGGGAATAGGGCCCGTGTGCGATTGTGGTTGGTGCAGACCCGATGGGCTGAATGGCCTCCTTCTGCACTGTAGGGATCCTTTGAAGGGGCGGTGGTTAGACCTGATCAAGGTGATTAACACCATGAGTGGCTCTGAGTGAGTCAGGAAGACGTTGGCATTGTTAGATGAGGAGAAGAAGGTGAAAGGTTGGAGTGAGGAGAGAGGGGTGGGGTGGGAAAATAGCTTTGTGAAAAGGCAGACGTAGCTGGAACCCAGACAAGTTCCCATCACAACGCCCTTTTATGAAGGGGAAGTGAGTGGAATCACAGGAGAAACTGTCTGAGGTGGAAACATGTTCGGCCAGGCAGGGACTGGGTGGTGCTTGAGAAAGTGGAACTCACCACCACAGGGCACAGTGAAGGTGAACAATACCCATATATTTAACAGGAAGCTAAGAATTGAAGAAGGGCCTGAGGGGGATATCATACATTCATAGAATTCCTACAGTGCAGAAGGAGGCCATTCGGCCCATCGAGTCTGCACCGACCACAATCCCACCCAGGCCCGACCCCCACAACCCCATGTATTTACCCTGCTAATCCCCCTGACACTAAGGGGCAATTTAGCACGGCCAATCCACCAAACCTGTAGGATTCTATGATTCACTTGGAAGAAACCCACGCGGACATGGGGAGAATGTGCAGACTCCGCACAGACAGTGACCCAAACCGGGAATTGAACCCGGGTCCCTGGCGCTGTGAGGCAGCAGTGCTAACCCACTGTGCCACCATGCCAGCCTAAAAGGACCACGAGGTTATGGTAAATGGGGTGGGAAAACGGCACGGTGGCACAGTGGTTAGCACTGCTGCCTCACAGCGCCAGGGACCTGGGTTCGATTCCCAGCTTGGGGTCACTGTCTGTGCGGAGTCTGCACGTTCTCCCCATATCCACATGGGTTTCTTCCGAGTGAATCATCGAATTCCTACTGTGCAGAAGGAGGCCATTCGGCCCATCGAGTCTGCACCAACAACAATCCCACCCAGCCTCTCTCCATGTAACCCTACATATTTACCCTCTCAATCCCCCTGACACTAAGGGGCAATTTACCACGGCCAATCCACCTAACCAGCACATCTTTGGAGTGTGGGAGGAAACTGGAGCACCCGGAGGAAACCCACGCAGACACGGGGAGAACGTGCAAACTCCACACAGATCGATTTCCTCCCACATTCCGAAAGATGTGCAGTTTAGATGAATTGGCCGTGCTAAATTCTCCCTCAGTGTTACCCGAACAGGCACTGGAGTGTGGCGACTAGGGGAATTTCACAGGAACTTCATTGCAGTGTTAATGCAAGCCCACTTGTGACTAATAAATAACTTAATAAAAGCATCAACATGGATGCATTGGGCCCAATGGCCAGTGGGGCCGGGGCAGAATTGAATCTTTTTAAGGCAGGGTTAGATAGATGCAGCTCTGACGAAGGGTCATCCAGACTCAAAACGTTGCCTCTATTCCCTCTCTCCACAGATGCTGTCAGACCCGCCGAGATTTTCCAGCATTTTCTGGTTTTGTTTCAGATTCCAGCATCCGCAGTAATTCACCTTTATCTTAGATATTGTTTTATTCGTTCGTGGGACACGGGCGTCGCTGGCTGGGCCGGCATTTATTGGCCATCCCTAGTTGGAGGGCAGTTGAGAGTCAACCACATTGGCTGTGGCTCTGGAGTCACATGTAGGCCAGACCGGGGTAAGGGCGGCAGATTTCCTTCCCTAAAGGAACCAGATGGGTTTTTCCGACAATGGGTCATCAGTAGATTCTTAATTCCAGATATTTTTTTATTGAATTCAGATTCTACCATCTGCCGTGGCGGGATTCGAACCCGGGTCCCTCAGAACATGAGCTGAGTTTCTGGATTAATAGGCTAGCGATAATACCACTCGGCCATCGCCTTGCCTTACTTAGATATTGAAGGTTACTGGGTGTAGGTGGGAGTAAAGCAGAAACAGATCAGCCACGATCTTGTCGAATGGCGGGGAGGGGGGGCTCGAGGGGCCGAATGGCCTCCTCCAGCTCCTGTTTTGTACGTTTCTGTGCCCGAGGTCACAAAGCGGTGATTCCTTCAACTGCAATTGATGGGGCAGCCACCAGAGGGCAGTCACGGCTCAGAAACGTACGCTGCACGACTGAGAAGGGCTCAAACCATTGACGGTGAAGGAACCAGGAGTTCGATAGAGACTCCGTCGGTCCCCAGCTGAGTGTGTGGGCAGCACTCTCTCTCACGCCTGCGATTTAGCAGGATTCGAACCCCGCCCCCCACTCCCCTCCCCACTTCCAGCACTCGAAGGCCGCAGCCAGGGGGGAAGTGCTACATCGTCCGAGGAACCATCTCTCGAGTGGGCCATCAAACCCCCGGTTCCATCCGCCCTCTCAGGGGCACAGGCAGGAGCCCAGGGGTCAGTCTTCCTGACGAAGGGCAGATTTCTCCCCTGCTGTCCTGGGGCCAATATCCGACCCTCTACCCGCAGCTGCTTTGAAGATAATCTGGCCGTTGGTGCCTTGCAGTTGCCGCGGGCTTGCTGCGCGCAAATTGGTTGCTGAGTTTCCTGCTTCACAGGCGAGGGACGTTGTGTGAATTTACACAAGGTTTGGTAGTCCATGGAGGTACAGACTCCCTCTAACCACCACCCCCCGCCCCTCTCCACCCCTCCCCGCCCCTCTCCGCCCCGCCCCTCTCCGCCCCTCCCCGCCCCTCTCCACCCCTCTCCACCCCTCTCCACCCCTCTCCACCCCTCTCCACCCCTCCCCACCCCTCTCCACCCCTCCCCGCCCCTCACCACCCCCCCCCGCCCCTCCTCGCCCCTCTCCACCCCTCCCCGCCCCTCTCCACCCCTCTCCACCCCTCCCCGCCCCTCCCCGCCGCTCCCCACCCCTCCCCGCCCCTCCCCGCCCCTCTCCACACCTCCCCGCCCCTCCCCGCCCCTCCCCGCCCCTCCCCGCCCCTCCCCACCCCTCCCCACCCCTCCCCACCCCTCCCCGCCCCTCTCCTCTCCACCCCTCCCCGCCCCTCTCCACCCCTCCCCGCCCCTCCCCACCCCTCCCCGCCCCTCTCCACCCCCCCCCTGCGAGTGCAGCAACTTGACGCAAGTCCCATAGAATCCCAACAGAAGGAAGCCATTCGGCCCACTGAGTCCGTACTGATCACAATCCCGTTTTAAGTCTGTATGGATCTTGGCTCTGGGGAGATGTCCCTGTTTCCGACTGTCTGGATTCCAATGGGAATATCTGCGGCAATCTCTGACTGAAGAAATTCCTCCTCATCTGCGTTTTAAAGGAGGGTCCCTTCACTCTGTGCCCTCGAGTTCCAGTCTCTCCCACTGGTGGAAACATCCTCTCCACGTCCACTCTATCCAGGCCTCTCAGTATTCCGTAAGTTTCAATAAGATTCCCCGCCTCATCCTTCTCTAAACTCCATCGAGTACAGACCCAGAGTCCTCAACCGTTCCTCATACGACAAACCCTTCATTCTAGGGATCATTCTTGTGAACCTCCTCTGGACCCTTTCCAAGGCCCAGCACATCCTTCCTTAGATACGGGGCCCAAAACTGCTGACAATACTCCAAATGGGGTCTGACCAGAACCTTATACAGCCTCAGAAGTCCATCCCTGCTCTTGTATTCCAGCCCTCTCAACATGAACATTGCACTTGCCACAGACTTGCTGAGTTTATCCAGAGTTCTCTGTTTTTATTTCGGATTTCCAGCATCTGCAGTATTTTGCTTTCGTCCTCATCGTAACTTCCGCATTTTGGTTCTCTCCACATCTAAGGTTCCCGATCTTTTTTTAAGACTTTCATCCTGGATGGCTGGATGGGTTCGAATGGCAAACTTGCTGGGTCGTGGCATCGGTTGTGAGCTGGATTACAAGCCAAGTGAAGCATGGAGCCAGACATGAATACTTTTCCTGATAGTTGATTTATTTACAGAATGCAGCATGTCCGTCCCCTAATTACTCACTCCCAGTGTCAAAGAGCAAAGAACAGTACAGCACAGGAACAGGCCCTTCGGCCCTCCAAGCCTGTGCCGTTCCTGAGGCCCTAACTAAACTAAAAAAAAACCTTCTGCCCTTACTCGCTCCGTATCCCTCTATTCCCTCCCTGTTCATGGACCCATCCAGATGCCTCTTAAATGTTGCTAATGTGTCTGCTTCCACCACCTCCTCTGGCAGCACGTTCTGGACACCCACCACTCTCTGTGTGAAAACCTTCCCCCACACATCTCCTTTAAACTTTCCCCCTCTCACCTTGAACCTGTGCCCCCTGATAATTAACACTTCCACCCTGGGGAAAATGCCTCTGACCATCCACCCTGTCTATGCCTCTCATCATTTTGGAGACCTCTATCAGGACTCCCCTCACCCTCCGTCTTTCCAGCGAAAACAATCCTAGTTTAGTCAAACTCTCCTCATAACCAACACCCTCGAGACCAGCAACCATCCTGGTGAACCTTCCTTGCGCTCTCTCCAAAGATTTCACATTCTTCTGATGGTGTGGTGACCAGAACTGCACGCAATTCTCCAAATGTATCATAAGTCTTCCTTTTAACTCTTTTGAGGGAAGCCACGAGCTATAAACAAGTCAACAAACAATCAATCCTTTTAGGGAAGTCTTTCTTTATATGTACTCAAGATACTTAATCGCTTCACCTCTGTATACTTACCCTCGATAATACGATTAACATACTGTTAACACTAACAACTGGTGCATCATGATTGGTCAGTCCTGATCCTTCTGGTCCTGTTCTCCTGCTCAGATCTCAACACCCAATTGATGGAACTTCTTGAAACTCGAGATGACCTGAATTCCAAGCAAGATGCCATGTTGGTCGAAATTGGAGACTTGACGCACTGAATGCCATTGAAGGTGAGTGGATGGGTCACTTAAAAGGGGGCGGCACGGGTGGCACAGTGGTTAGCACTGCTGCCTCACAGCGCCAGGGACCCGGGTTCAATTCCGACTTGGCGTCATTGTCTGTGCGGAGTCTGCACATTCTCCCCGTGTCTGCGTGGGTTTCCTCCGGGTGCTCTGGTTTCCTCCCAAGATGTGTGGGGTAGGGAGATTGGCCGTGCTAAATTGACCCTAGTGTCAGGGGGATTAGCTAGGGTAAATGCGTGGGGTTACGGGAATAGGGGCCTGGGTGGGATTGTGGTCGGTACAGACTTGATGGGCCGGATGGCCTCCTTCTGCACTGTAGGGATTCTATGATTCCCTATGAGGTGCCTGCGGTATTAGCATCCCACCTGGCTTCTCTGTTCCTGTTTGGACGAGGTTCCATTGACTTGGCTGAGTTGATTGCTCTGTCATCTCTGGATCGTAAGGCTCTGGTCTCGAGGGAGTGCTGCACTGTCAGAAGTGCCTTCCTGCAGCTGAAATTTTCAATCAGGGCTATTGACGGTTGCATCAATTCTAAGCCAGCTGGTGAAAAATGGAACGAGACACTAATACTTTTCTTGAGAACAGGTTTATTTATTACATGTTACATTTGTTTCCTTCCGACTTACCGGCCCAGTGTCCCAGCGGTCTCCCTCTATAAGTGTTCTAAGTACTTACTTCAACAGTGCCCTTCACTGACATATCTTAACATAACAAACATCCCTTTAACAATGTCTCCCCACTCCAAAGGGTTGATTAGATACCTAAGGGCCTGTGGGAGAGCAGGAAAGATTCCAGCTGTCCCTGCCAACATTCCTCCCTCAACCAACACAACTGAAAGTAGGGCAGAAATAGGCCATTCAGCCATTATCTGTGCTAACCACTGTGCCGCTGTGGGATGGCACAGTGGCACAGTGGTTAGCACTGCTGCCTCACAGTGCCAGGGACCCCGAGGTTCGATTCCCGGCCTCGGGTCACTGTCTGTGCGGACACGTTCTCCCCGTGTCTGCGTGGGTTTCCTCCGGGTGCTCCGGTTTCCTGCCGCAGTCCGAAAGACATGGCTGGTTGGGATTGGCCGTGTTAAATTCTCCCTCGGTGTTACCCGAACAGGCGCCGGAGTGTGGCGACTAGGGGATCTTCGCAGTAACTTCATTGCGGTGTTAATGTAAGCCGACTCGTGACACTAATAAATAATAATAACAAAACATCGAGTCTGCTCCACCATTCAATCAGATCCATGACTGATCTGATTGTGATAATCCTCAACTCCACTTTCCCGCCTTATCCCCGTAACCCTCGATTCCCTCACCGATTAGAAATCTGTCTCAGCTTTGAACATACTAAACGACCCTACAGGGGTAAAGAATTCTTCAGATCAACTCCCCTCTGAGAAAAGAAATTCCTCCTCATCTCCAATGGACGACCCCCTTACTCTGGTATTAGACTCTCCCACAAGGGGAAACATCGGCCGGGATTTTCCGACCACGTTCGGGCGAGGGTCGTAAAATCCTGCCCGAGGCCCACGGAGAATTCCGGGGCGGTGAGGCGGTAAACTTCCAGCCAATCCCTCAGCCTCTATCCTGTCAAACTCCCCTGAGAATCCTACACGTCTCAATAAGGTCGCCTCTCATCCTGCTGAACTCCAGTGAGTACAGGCCCCAACTACTCAACTTCTGCTGATAAGGATCGACCTTCTCTGGGCTGCCTCCAAAGCCGGTCTATCTTTCCTCCGATAGGGGGGGAAACCCAAACTGAATGGATTTACTTCACATCTATTTTTTTCCTCTCTCAGATTCTACACCGTTCAACCAAAGAATGACAGAAAGTGAAGAGGTTTACACCGGAGGGAGCTTTCTTCGTAGCTTTTTTCAGTTGCAGATTTTGCACCTGAGGGAAAAAGATTTCCGGGATTGGAATCCGGCCAAGTCTCGACGTCCCGACTCCGCCAGGAAGTGAACTTTGCACCTTCGGGTCCGGGCACCTGTTCCGGTGCGTGGAGGAAGAGGAGGCCATTCGGGCCCTCCAGACTATCCCGGCACTGTTCCGCCAGCCCTTACTCCGTCGCCCCCAATCCGCCCCGCGCAGTGATTCATTCCAGGCCGACACTCCCGCTGCCAGTACTGAGGGGGAGGGTGCGGCACTGCCGGAGGTGCCACACTGTCGGAGGCTCCGTCTTTGTAATGAGAAGTTAACCCACTATTTGGAAGAAGAGGCAGGGGAGTCTCTCCGGTGATTATCGCATTGTTGTTTGTGGGATCTTGCTGTGCACACTTTGGCTGCTGCGTCGTGAGGTGTTTTTTTTTTAATGTGGGTGTCGCCGGCTAGGGCAACGTTCAATGCCCGCCCCGAGTTGCCCCTTGAGGAGGTGGTGGTGAGCCGCCTTCTTGAACCCGCTGCAAGCCCTGAGGATGTGACGGGCAATGTACGAGTGCACAATCTTTCGATCCGAGGGTGAAGCTGGGGGTGGGTGTGGGGGGGTCGGGGGCGTTTGTCTAATCCTGAGTTCGGGGTAGAGGGGGAGGTGCAGAGCGAGGGGGAGTGGGAGGGCGGCTCGCAAAATCAGCCAAGGCTCCAGGCAGTGGCAAAACCGGGAAGAAAGGATAACTTGCCTCATTTTTCAGTCCCCAGTCGCTGGACCACAGACGGAGGGATTGAAGTCAGAGAGGAAATTCCAGAGCTCAACCCCCCCTCCCCCTGCCCCCGACCCCCCGTCCTCCTCCCGATGCAGCTGAAGAGACGGCTGCCAATAGTGGAGCGATGGGGAGCTGGGAGATGCTCATGAGGCGCAGAGGGGGGCTGTAGGAGGGGTTCACAGAGATCGGGAAGGGCAAGATTATGAAGGAATTTGAAGAGGAAGATGGGAATTTTAACATGGAGCCGTTGGAGACAGTGTAAGTCAGTGAGTGAGGGGCTGAGAGGTGAACAGGGCCCACTTGAGTCCGATTTTCACCCCTCTGTTTTGGAGAAGTGGGATTGGGTTCCAGAGCGAACATCCCACGCTTCCCAATGATGGGAAGGTCCTCGCGTTCACTTGGTTAGCACAGAGTCCACTGCAGATGGCCAGCTGTGGCTCCATAACCCCTGATAACCAAAGCTCCATCGAGTTACGATTCCAGTACTTCACCTGGAGCTCCTGAAACGCAGACTGTGGAGTTTGAAAACAGGCCATTCGGCCCAGCTGCTCCATGCTGGGTTATAGCAACACACGAGCCTCCACCCTTCTCCTCCTCATCACACCCCAGCGACAGATCCTCCGATTCCTTCCTGCCCTCCATGATTTTATCCAAATTCCGAGCCAATGTCTTCACACTATTCACCTCAATCACTCCCCGTGGGAGCAAGTCCCACATTCTCCCCCACTCCCCATGGGAGCGAGTCCCACATTCTCCCCACTCTCCCCGTGGGAGCAAGTCCCACATTCTCCCCACTCCCCGTGGGAGCGAGTCCCACATTCTCCCCGTGGGAGCGAGTCCCACATTCTCCCCACTCTCCCCGTGGGAGCAAGTCCCACATTCTCCCCACTCCCCGTGGGAGTGAGTCCCACATTCTCCCCACTCCCCCCGTGGGAGCGAGTCCCACATTCACCCCACTCCCCGTGGGAGCGAGTCCCACATTATCCCCACTCCCCGTGGGAGCGAGTCCCACATTCTCCCCCACTCCCCGTGGGAGCGAGTCCCACATTCTCCCCACTCCCCGTGGGAGCGAGTCCCACATTCTCCCCACTCCCCGTGGGAGCGAGTCCCACATTCTCCCCACTCCCCCCGTGGGAGCGAGTCCCACATTCTCCCCACTCCCCGTGGGAGCGAGTCCCACATTCTCCCCCACTCCCCGTGGGAGCGAGTCCCACATTCTCCCCACTCCCCGTGGGAGCGAGTCCCACATTCTCCCCACTCCCCCCGTGGGAGCGAGTCCCACATTCTCCCCCACTCCCCGTGGGAGTCCCACATTCTCCCCCACTCCCCGTGGGAGCGAGTCCCACATTCCCCCCCACTCCCTGTTTTTTATTCTTATGTGGGAAGCTGGGCATTTGTTGCCCTTGAACTGCATGTCTGACTGGGTCATCGCAGAGGGGCAGTTAAGAGTTATCCACATTGGCTGTGGAGGTGGAGTGACAGGTTGGCCAGACTGCCCCCATCTCCCAGGCTCAGTCTTTCCCAGAGTAAAGACTACTCTGAACCCCAGCCTAGTTTAGTCTGTCTTGTTGTTTGCCCAGACCCCTGGGGGAGACAGTTTGTCCACATTTACCCCGTCAAATCCTGGAATCATAGAATAGAATCGTAGAATCCCTGCAGTGTAGAAGGAGGCCATTCGGCCCATCGAGTCTGCACCGACCACAATCCCACCCAGACCCTATCCCCATAACCCCACACATTTACCCTGCTATTCCCCCGACACTAAGGGGCAATTTAGCACGGCCAATCCACCTAACCTGCACATCTTTGGACTGTGGGAGGGAACCGGAGCACCCGGAGGAAACCCACGCAGAGACGGGGAGAACGTGCACACAGACGGTGACCCAAGCCGGGAATTGAACCCGGGTCCCTGGCGCGGCGAAGCGGGGCAGTGCTAACCTGTGCTAAATCCTCTTAAAACGTTTCAAACAGACCACCCCTCCACCTGCAGAACTCGGGTTTATGCCTCCTCCCAGGCCCACATTGCTCAGGGTAACCTCCCCCTCCCTGCCAACCCCCACTGGGTTGCTAATCACCCAGAATTCTCCTGCAAATTAACCTCTCAGACACTGCGAGCAAAAGTATTTTTTTGGAGGCCTTATCACTTGTGGGTTATAGAAGTATTTGGAAATGTCGGATTCCGAGACCACGCGAGGGCCATGGGCGATACTTTTCCCAGGAAGTGTCCAACCTGGAGGTTGCGATTGAATCCCAGTCCACCCGCCTTGCACTGGTGTCTGCCCTGACCACCTCCACAGCTCTGGCAGTGGCCCTCCCACCGTCCCGCAGGGCCCCAGACAGAGCTTTGGGCCTAAGTGAGGAGGCCGCAGTATTTACTCCAGGTGACTACACACAGGCCCTGTGCCGACAGGTACCCAGTGTTCCTGGTCAGTCAGTATTCTACTTGTATGTCTTTCAGAAGTATTTAGATGTATATATTTTTTTAAATTGCTGCTTTCCTCACATTAACTGTTAACCACCGGCTGCTGCTGCGATAATGTTCCGAATCAAAATAAAAGTTCGTAAAATGGAAAATATATATATCTTTTGGTGCATTTTTGAAAAGCGATGTGGTTGGCACTGCCTCAGTGGATGGCTCCCTCTCAGCTAGTTCCAGTCCTACGTAGAGATGTAAGGATGGGATCCATGCCAACCCTCCCAGCACAGTACGCACCAAGGGAATGCTGCACTGTTGTAGGCACCGTCTTTTGGTCCATTCTCTCAAAAAGATTTAAGGGTGGCACGGTGGCACATTGGTTAGCACTGCTGCCTCACAGCGCCAGGGACCCGGGTTCAATTCCCAGCTCAGGTCACTGTCTGTGTGGAGTCTGCACCTTAGAACCATAGAAAATTACAGCTCAGAAACAGGCCTTTTGGCCCTTCTTGTCTGCGCCGAACCATTTTTTGCCTTGTCCCACTGACCTGCACTTGGACCATATCCCTCCACACCCCTCTCATCCATGAACCCGTCCAAGTTTTTCTTAAAAGTGACCCCGCATTTACTACTTTATCCGGCAGCTCATTCCACACTCCCACCACTCTGCGTGAAGAAGCCCCCCCTAATATTCCCTTTAAACTTCTTTCCTTTCACCCTTAACCCATGCCCTCTGGTTTTTTTCTACCCGAGCCTCAGTGGAAAAAGTCTGCTTGCATTCACTCTATCTATACCCATCAAAATCTTATACACCTCTATCAAATCTCCCCTCAATCTTCTACGCTCCAGGGAATAAAGTCCCAACCTATTCAATCTCTCTCTGTAACTCAGCTTCTCAAGTCCCGGCAACATCCTTGTGAACCTTCTCTGCACTCTTTCAACCTTATTTACATAGAAATAGAATCATAGAAACCCTACAGTGTAGAAAGAGGCCATTCAGCCCATCGAGTCTGCACCGACCACAATCCCACCCAGGCCCTGCCCCCATATCCCTACATATTTACCCGCTAATCCCTCTAACCTACCCATCTCAAGACACTAAGGGGCAATTTTAGCATGGCCAATCAACCTAACCCACACATCTTTGGACTGTGGGAGGAAACCGGAGCACCCGGAGGAAGCCCACGCAGACACGGGGAGAATGTGCAAACTCCACACAGACAGTGATCCAAGCCGGGAATCGAACCCAGGTCCCTGGAGCTGTGAAGCAGCAGTGCTAACCATTGTGCTACCGTGCCGCCCTTCCTGTTCTCCCCGTGTCTGCGTGGGTTTCCTCCGGAGGCTCCGGTTTCCTCCCACACTCCAAAGATGTGCAGGTTAGGTGCAATGGCCGTGCTAAATTGTCCCTGATGAGAATTTTGAAATGGAGGTGCTGTTTAACTGGGTGCCGGTGTTGGCCAACAGATTAGGGTGGGTGTTGGAATAGTTGGACATTGGTGAAGGTTTATGAGTTGTGGCAATTGTCGGGGGGGGGGGGAGGGGGACATGATGTTCGAAGGTGGAGGTAGTCATTTTCTGGTACTCACTGACCCTGTCACTTTTCACTCTTTAATGTACTCATTAGTCACCGCAGCTCCGTTCTCCGAGAAATGTCACTCTTTCATCTGTTGACAGACGCTTCTAATGGCTTCAATTAACCGTTCGGCGCTCTCTCTCTGAGCTGCGCTCCACTGAGCAATCACCAGCAGCCCCGTCATCCTGTTTTCCGTTTCGTGAACAAACATTTCAGGATCAAAATGTGCCGAGTAAGCAGTGGAAGGCAAGCTGTTGTCATAATCAGCTCGATTAAACATTGTCCACGGAATCCTTTGATGGAAAGGTGATTGTGGTGCTGGAAAACTCAATTCCGTTCCCTCCTGCAGCGTTCCACCTCGTATCGCACCCCGCCCCCCCCCCCCGCCCCCCCCACCGCCCCCCCCCCATCCTCCACCCAGGATCTACCATAAATCAACGCACATACGTCAACCCTGCAGATAAGATTCCAGATTCGAACAAACCCCGCTGTTTTCACACGTACTCGGTGTATCAGTGGAACACCCCCCCGACCCCCGCCAACATGTTGGGTGCGATTCTCCAGCCCCCCAGCTACCTGTTTCCCGCTGGACATGCGCAGGAGTTTAAGCACGCCCACTCTCTGTGGTCAATGTGGGTCACGTTCCAAAATGGTGACCCCCCCACCCCCCCCCCCCCTCGACACACACTGGTGGTTCACTTTTATGCTCAGCATCTAAGTCGAAGCCCTGTACTTCGGGAGGGATGTGATGTGCGGGTTAGGTGGATTGGCCATGCTAAATTTCCCCTTAGTGTCCAAAGATGTGTAGGTTAGGTGGATTGGCCATGCTAAATTTCCCCTTAGTGTCCAAAGACGTGAGGGTTAGGTGGATTGGCCATGCTAAATTGCCCCTTAGTGTCCAAAGATGTGTAGGTTAGATGGATTGGCCATGCTAAATTGCTCCTTAGTGTCCAAAGATGTGTAGGTTAGGGGGATTGGCCATGCTAAATTGCTCCTTAGTGTCCAAAGATGTGCACGTTAGGTGGATTGGCCATGCTAAATTGCCCCTTAGTGTCCAAAGATGTGCAGGTTAGGTGGATAGGCCATGCTAAATTGCCCCTTAGTGTCCAAAGATGTGTAGGTTAGGTGGATTGGCCATGCTAAATTGTCCCTTAGTGTCCAAAGATGTGCGGGTTAGGTGGATTGGCCATGCTAAATTGCCCCTTAATGTCCAAAGATGTGCAGGTTAGGTGGATTGGCCATGCTAAATTTCCCCTTAGTGTCCAAAGATGTGCGGGTTAGGTGGATTGGCCATGCTAAATTGTCCCTTAGTATCCAAAGATGTGCGGGTTAGGTGGATTGGCCATGCTAAATTGCCCCTTAATGTCCAAAGATGTGCAGGTTAGGTGGATTGGCCATGCTAAATTTCCCCTTAGTGTCCAAAGATGTGTAGATTAGGTGGATTGGCCATGCTAAGTGCGAGGGGGATCGGGCAGAGGGGAGCACCTGGCTGGGATGCTCTTTTGGAGAGTTTGTGCAGACTCGATGGGCTGAATAGCCTCTTTCTTGCACTGTCGGGATTCTAAGATCAAACTGCCTGAATGTCATGTGGTTTGGTGTCAAACTCTGCTCCTGTGAGGCATCATGGGATGATTTACTCTGTTAAAGGGGCTATCTAAATGTAGTTCTTGTTCTTCTCACTACCACATGCTCAAAGACCCCAGAGAATTGATTTGAAGATGCGTTGGTTTTATTTAGACCCTTAACTCTTATCAATCGTCATTCGATAATCTTTAATCTCCCTCACCCAAAATAAAATCTATCCATCCAGCAGATAGCCCCCAGGACAGGTAACTGCTCGGATTCCCAGGCTGGGGTCACTTAAGACCATAAGACCATAAGACATAGGAGCGGAAGTAAGGCCATTCGGCCCATCGAGTCCACTCCACCATTCAATCATGATTGATTTCAACTCCATTTACCCGCTCTCTCCCCAATAAGACTTGGACAGATCGGATGGCTCCTTCGAGGTCCCAATCTCCCTGGGGCCTCCCAGTCCCACAGAGCCTCAGATTCTGGGCTGCCTGGGAGACTACAAGTACAGACTCTCTGTTGACAAGGCTAAGTGCCTGGATTACTCACCGTTTCTGTTTGAACAGAAATCTGCTGTTTACTTCTTTTAATCTCCTCAAACCATCATCATTTCATCATGGCCCTCCAACCCAAAACTCATCTGCTGACACAGGCTCTCTCTCCCTATCTGTCTCTCTCTCTGTCTCTCTTTCTCTCTCTCTCTGTCTCTCTCTCTCTCTCTGTCTGTCTCTCGCTCTCTGTCTCTCTCAGCCCCTAACTATCTGTCTGTCTTTCTCTCATTCTCTGTCTCTCACTCACTCTCTCAGTCTCTGTCTCTCACTCTGTCTGTCTCTCTCTCTCAGCCCCTATCTATCTGTCTGTCTTTCGCTCACTCTCTCAGTCTCTGTCTCTCACTCTCTCTCTCTCATCTCTCTCTCCGTTTTCTCTCTCTCCTTCAGTCTCTTGTTCTCTGTCTCTCTTTCTCAATCTCTCTCTCTCAATCCCCCTCTCTTTATCTCGTGCTTGTGTATCTATCTCTGATCTGTCGCTCCTTTTCTCTTTCTGGCTGTTTCTCACTCTCTCGCTCTCTCTCTGTATCTCTCTCTCTCTCTGGCTCTCTCTCTCATTGCTCTGTCTCTCTCTGGTATCTTTCTGTCTCTATCTCTCAATATCGCTCATAAGAACATAAGAACTAGGAGCAGGAGTAGGCCATCTGGCCCCTCGAGCCTGCTCCGCCATTCAATAAGATCATGGCTGATCTTTTCGTGGACTCAGCTCCACTTACCCGCCCGCTCAACATAACCCTTAATTCCTTTGCTGTTCAAAAATTTATCTATCCTTGCCTTAAAAACATTCAATGAGGTAGCCTCAACTGCTTCACTGGGCAGGGAATCCCACAGATTCACAACCCTTTGTATGAAGAAGTTCCTCCTCAACTCAGTCCTAAATCTGCTTCCCCTTATTTTGAGGCCATGCCCCCTAGTTCTAGTTTCACTTTCCAGTGGAAACAACTTCCCTGCTTCTATCTTATCTATTCCCTTCATGATCTTATATGTTTCTATAAGATCTCCCCTCATTCTCCTAAATTCCAATGAGTATAGATCCAGTCTACTCAGTCTCTCCTCATAAGCCTACCCTCTCAACTCCGGGATCAACCTAGGGTGTGTTTCTGAATGGAGGGCTGTGACGAGTGGCGTTCCTCAGGGATCAGTGCTGGGACCTTTGCTGTTTGTAATATATATATAAATGATTTGGAGGAAAATGTAACTGGATTGATTAGTAAGTTTGCGGACGACACAAAGGTTGGTGGATTTGCGGACAGCGATGAGGACCATCAGAGGATATAGCAGGATATAGATTGGTTGGAGACTTGGGCGGAGAGATGGCAGATGGAGTTTAATCCGGACAAATGTGAGGTAACGCATTTTGGAAGGTCTAGTCCAGATAGGAAATATATAGTAAATGTTCGAACCCTTAAGAGTATTGATAGGCAAAGGGATCTGGGTGTACAGGTACACAGGTCACTGAAATTGGCAATGCAGGTGGAGAAGGTAGTCAAAAAGGCATACGGCATGCTTGCCTTCATCAGCCGGGGCATTGAGTTTAAAAATTGGCAAGTCATGTTGCCGCTTTATAGAACCTTAGTTAGGCCGCACTTGGAATATAGTGTTCAATTCTGGTCGCCACAGAAGGATGTGGAGGCTTTGGAGAGGGCACAGAAAAGATTTACCAGGATGTTGCCTGGTATGGAGGGCATTAGCTATGAGGAGAGGTTGGAGAAACTTGGTTTGTTCTCACTGGAACGACGGAGGTTGAGGGGCGACCTGATAGAAGTCTACAAGATTATGAGAGGCATGGACAGAGTGGATAGTCAGAAGCTTTTTCCCAGGGTGGAAGAGTCAATTACTAGGGGACATAGGTTTAAGGTGCGAGGGGCAAGGTTTAAAAGAGGTGTCCGAGGCAGATTTTTTACGCAGAGAGTGGTGGGTGCCTGGAACTCGCTGCCGGGAGGAATAGTGGAAGCGGATACTGTAGTGACTTTTAAGGGGCGTCTTGACAAGCACGTGAATGAGATGGGAATAGAGGGATACGGTCCCCGGAAGGGTAGGGGGCTTGAGTTCAGTCGGGCAGCATGGTTGGTGCAGGCTTGGAGGGCCGAAGGGCCTGTTCCTGTGCTGGAATTTTCATTGTTCTTTGGATCTCCTCTGTACCATCTCCAGTGCCAGTCTATCCTTTCTCAAGTAAGGAGACCAAAACTGTACACAGTGCTCCAGGTGTGGCCTCACCAGCACCTTATACAGCTACAACATAACCTCCCTGTTTTTAAACTCCATCCCTCTAGCAATGAAGGACAAAATTCCATTTGCCTTCTTAATTACCTGCTGCACCTGCAAACCAACTCCTTGAGATTCCTGCACAAGGACACCCAGGTCCCTCTGCACAGCAGCATGCTGTAATTTTTTACCATTTAAATAATAGTCCATTTTGCTGTTATTCCTACCAAAATGGATGACCTCACATTTACCAACATTGTACTCCATCTGCCAGACCCTCGCCCACTCACTTAGACTATCTATATCCCTTTGCAGACTTTCAGCATCCTCTGCACACTTTGCTCTGCCACTCATCTTAGTGTCATCTGTGAATTTTGACACACTATACTTGGTCCCCAACTCCAAATCATCTATGTAAATCGTAAACGATTGCGGTCCCAACACTGATCCCTGAGGCACTCCACTAGTCACTGATCGCCAATCAGAAAAACACCCATTTACCCACACTCTTTGCTCTCTGTTAGTTAACCAATCCTCTATCCATGCTAATACATTACCCGTAACACTGTGCACCTTTATCTTATGTAGCAGTCTTTGGTGCGGCACCTTGTCAAATGCCTTCTGGAAATCCAGATACACCACATCCACAGGTTCCCCATTGTCCACTGCACATGTAATGTTCTCAAAGAATTCCACCAAATTAAACAAACATGACCTGACCTTTGTGAACCCTCTCGTCACTGTCTCTCTCTCTCAGTCTCTCTTTCAATCTCTCTCTCTCTGTCACTCTCTCTGTCTCTCTCTTTCTCTGTCTCTCTCTCTCTTAATCTCTCTCTCTCAATCTCTCTCTCAATCTCTCTCTCTCTGTCACTCTCTCTGTCTTTCTCTCTCTCTATATATATCTTTCTCTCTATATATCTTTCTCTCTCTCTATCTCTCTGTGTCTGTCTGTCACTCTGTCTCTGTCACTCTCTGTCACTCTTTCTCTGTTACTCTCTCTCTGTTACTCTCTCTTCTTTCTGTCTCTCTCTCTCTCTGTCTCTCTCCCTCTGTCTCTCTCTCTCTCCCCCCCTCTGTCTCTCTCTCTCTTAGTCTCTCTCTCTCAATCTCTCTCTCAATCTCTCTCTCTCTGTCACTCTGTCTTTCTCTCTCTCTATATATATCTTTCTCTCTATATATCTTTCTCTCTCTCTATCTCTCTGTGTCTGTCTGTCACTCTGTCTCTGTCACTCTCTCTCTGTCACTCTTTCTCTGTTACTCTCTCTCTCTGTTACTCTCTCTTCTTTCTGTCTCTCTCTCTCTTTCTGTCTCTCTCTCTCTCTGTCTCTTTCCCTCTGTCTCTCTCTCTCTCCCCCCCCTCTGTCTCTCTCTCTCTTAGTCTCTCTCTCTCAATCTCTCTCTCAATCTCTCTCTCTCTGTCACTCTCTCTGTCTTTCTCTCTCTCTCTATATATCTTTCTCTCTATATATCTTTCTCTCTCTCTATCTCTCTGTGTCTGTCTGTCACTCTGTCTCTGTCACTCTCTCTCTGTCACTCTTTCTCTGTTACTCTCTCTCTGTTACTCTCTCTTCTTTCTGTCTCTCTCTCTCTTTCTGTCTCTCTCTCTCTTTCTGTCTCTCTCCCTCTGTCTCTCTCTCTGTCGCTCTCTCTCTGTCTATCTTTCTCTCTGTCTCTCTCTCTCTCAGTCTCTCTCTCTCTCGGTCTCTCTCTTTCTCTCTCCCTGTCTCTTTCAGTTTTTCACCTTGTCTCTATGTCTGTCTCTGTTCTCTAAGACTCTACACTCTGTGCAGCACTCACTCAGAGACATTGGTTGAGGAAACATCCCATCAGTCTGTGGGCCCTGTCCTGTTTTGCCTGGTATCACACCACGGAACAGAGGTCAATCCCAACTTGCAAAGCCCCCTCCATGGCAAATTGTGTTGTCAACCCTGCAGGGCTGGCCTTGAGCCTCAGGAATGGAATATTACATTTCTGACCCCTCCCAAACACCCGGGGAGGGAAAAACAAAAAAATAATGTTTTTTTTATAACCGAGTTGAACCCATCTTAGTCACAGGAATCTTGCAAATGGGAATTATAAAGATTAGGTAGGAGGCCTACACTCCAAGGAGACATCCAACCAGGGTTGGCAACCAGAGGCCCAGAGTCCGCAGGAGAGAGAGAGACTGAGGGGAGGAGGCCATTCAGCCCATCGAGTCCATTCAGATCGAGAGCCAATCCCACTCACCCACTTTGGCTCCTCATCCGTAAAAGGCCCCCAACGCACCCGGTAACCAAAAATCCATTCTCATTGGTGTCTGGAAGCTTCAGTTTGACCCCTCCCCCACAAAGCCTTTCATGGGGGTCAGAGTTCAGGTGTCAGAGGGATGTTGCGCTGCGCCCCTGAATCCAGGGGGCAAAGGCTGAGGAATGGGAGGAGGCCGGTTTCTGATGTCACAGGTTCAGTTCAGCACAGCACAGAAGGAAGGCCAATCGGCCCATTGAGTCTCTGCTGGCTCCATGTAGAACCGTCCAGTCAGACCCATTCCCGGTCCCTGGATCCCGGAAAGTTTATTTCCCTCACATGCCCATCCAATTTCCCTTGGAAATCATTTATCGTCTCTGTTTTCTCTTTATTCATTCATGGGACATGGGCGTCGCTGGCTGGGCCAGCATTTATTGCCCATCCCTGGTTGCCCGAGGGCCGTTGAGAGTCAACCACATTGGCTGTGGGTCTGGAGTCACATGTAGGCCAGACCGGGTAAGGACGGCAGATTTCCTTCCCTAAAGGGACATTAGAGGGGGCGGCACGGTGGTTAGCACTGCTGCCTCACAGCGCCAGGGACCCGGGTTCAATTCCGGCCTTGGGTCACTGTCTGTATGGAGTTTGCACGTTCTCCCCGTGTCTGCGTGGGTTTCCTCCGGGTGCTCCGGTTTCCTCCCACAGTCCAAAGATGTGCTGGTTTAGATGGATTAGCCATGCTAAATTAACCCTAGTGTCAGAGGGATTAGCAGGGTAAATATGAAGGGTTGTGGGAATAGGGCTTAGGTAGGATTGTGGTCGATGCAGGCATGATGGGCCGAATGGCCTCCTTGTGCACTGTAGGGATGCTATGATTCTAGTGAAACAGATGGGTTTTTCTGACAATCGACAATGGGTCATCTTTAGATTCTTAATTCCAGATATTTTTTATTGAATTTTATTGAATTTGTGCTGTAGTTTTCTATGTTTCTATGTAATTCAAATTCCACCATCTGCCGTGGCGGGATTCAAACCCGGGTCCCCCAGAACATTAGCTTTCACCACCCACGGGTTCTAGCCCATTACCACTCGCTGGGTAAAAGCAATTCTTCCTCGTAATCCACCCCCACCACCCCTTGCCCCAAACCTTACATCTATGTCCCCCAATCCTTATCCAACGGGAACAGGTCTGAACCTGTCACACTTCCGTCAGATCCCACTCCCCCCCCCCCCCCCCCCCCCCCCCCCCCCCCCCCCCCCCCCCGCCGCCCCCCCCCCACAGTCAAACTCCTGGAAACCAGCCCCAGAGTCTCAACTTCTTTCGCCAAGTTTCGGATTTTCTAAACAACGCCTTTTTTAATTTAGAAAAATAAATGCTTCAGAGCGTGTGTGATCTCTGGCCAGAAATCGGGAGTGTGAGGGGGATTGAGGAAGAGAGAGACTGGTTAACCTCATTTGGTCATTGGGAAAGAAGGGCAGGGGAGAACGGCTCTCTGAGCGAGAGACAGGAGCAGGGAGATGGAGAGGACCCGTACATCCAGGACTCAGTTCATCATCACCAGGAGGTGACGGACAGGTTATTCTGAAGGCAACTGATTAGTTTTACATCTGCTGTTTGTCCTTTAATACTCACAGGAGGGTGTGTGTGTGTCTGTATGTATGTATATTTGTGTGTGTATATGTGTGTGTGTGCAAGATAATTTGTGTGTGTGTGTGTTGCTGATCTGGGTCCAATTCCGGCCTCAGGCCACTGTCTGTGTGGAGTTTGCATGTTCTCCCCATGTCTGCGTGGGTTTCCTCCGGGTGCTCCAGTTTCCTCCCGCAGTCCGAAATGCTGGTTAGGGTGCACTGGCCGTGCTAAATTCTCCCGCAGTGTTACCCGAACAGGCGCCGGAGTGTGGCGACTAGGGGATTTTCACAATAACTTCGTTGCAGCGTTAATGTAAGCTGACTTGTGACTAATAAATTAACTTTACTTTAACAATCCCATCCTTCCCTTCCCCCACCGGTAGAAACATGGGCAGTTGTCCCTTTAAGTGTTAATTTAAGCATTTCTGAGCGAGAGTCCCTTTAAATGTCAGTTTGAGCTGTCCTGAGAGGGTCCCATCAGGCATCAATTTTGAACAATTCTGTGAGGGTTCCTTTAAGAGTCGGTCGAACTGTTCTGAGAGGGTCCCTTTAAGGGTCAGCTGAACTGTTCTGAGAGGGTCCCTTTAAGGGTCAGCTGAACTGTTCTGAGAGGGTCCCTTTAAGGGTCAGCTGAACTGTTCTGAGAGGGTTCCTTTAAATTTTGTTTCGAGCAGCTCTGAGAGGGTCCCTTTAAGAGTCAGTTGCACAGTCCTGTGAGGTTCCTTTAAGAGTCAGTAGGATAACCCTGTGAGGTCCATTAAGTGCCATTTCTCTCTAAGGCAGGGGGTTATGGGAGGAAGATGTGGGTGTGTGTGAATCATGGGGGTCTCTGACACGGCGGGAGAATGGAAGACTCGGTCATCGAGCCCGATTTTACCAAAACTTCGTGCCCGAATCGCGGTAAAGTTGGGCGTTGGGCCTATACCGCGATCGGCACCCGATTCCGAGCAGATCGCGGCTTTACTGACACCCGATTCGGGCGCGGGTCTGGTCCAAAACTTAATGAACCGCCTGTCCAACCCTACCGCCAAATCCCACTTTACCGTCTTCTGGCCCGATCCACATCCGCGCTGTTACCGACCTGCAGAATCAAAGTCCGAAGCGGATTTCTATTCTGTAGGGGAATCTCCGGAGCCCTCTCTGCCCTTGTGAAATCACCATCCTCCTCGACCATCCTTCGCAGACCCCCCCCGCTAACCACCCCGGCAGACCCCATCCCCCCTGGATCAGACCCCCCTGGGAGGCAGGCCCCCCCGGCAGATCCCCCCCCCCCCACTCCCGGGATCAGACCCCCCTGGGAGGCAGGCCCCCCCCTCGGCAGAGCACACCCCCAACCTACCTCGATCGCTGGTCTCCCTCCACCATCCTTCCGTTAGCAAGATAAGCTGTATGTCCCTCAGCTAGATCCACTTTGGTCAACACAAAGATGGTCCTTCTGCCTTGTGGGTCCATCTGGCTCACCCAGTCAGTTACAATCCTGCGTTCAGCATCTACTGAACCATCTTGGATACAAAGGATAATGAATGGTACTGGTCGATCTTCCTGGTGCTATCAGTACTGTAACATCAGGAATGGCTGCCGACACCAAGGATATAATTTCTAGCATAAGCAAGGCTTACATGCAGAACCCTAATGCCATTATCCTTTGTATCCAAGATGGTTCAGTCAATGCTGAACGCAGTATTGTAACTGACTTGGTGAGCCAGATGGACCCGTCTCACTCCCTCTACACCCCGCCTGCCACAACCCCAGAGGGTGATCTGGGTCCCCCCCCTCTCCTCCTCCCCCCCCCCCCCCCCCCCCCCCACGATGATCTGGGTCAGAGAGCGCTCTCTCTGCTTCAGATTTTGTTTCGAACTGCGCATGCGCAGTTCAGAGCTCCGATAGGACCGGCAGCGCTAAGCCCCGTCCAGAGCGCGGATCGGACCGGAGCCGGCAAAAAGCGTATGGGCGCGCGGGAAAGAGGATTCCGGGCTCGGATCTATTTGACGCCCAGATCCGGCGCTTAGACTCAATATGGTAAAATGGGGCCCATCGCGTTTCCAGGTTCTGTTGCTGGACAGATTGGAAGCGAGGAGGTGAAAATAGTTACCCACCCCCCCCCCCCCCCCCCAACCTCAACCAGACAATCCAGCCTGTGGGATCGTGCTGTGCATAATTGGTTGCTGCGTTTCCCACATTACAGCAGGGACTACTCATCAAAAGGGAAAGAGGGTTCACTGGTGGTAATTTCTGAGCAGTTCCGGAACGGGCTTCATGTACAATCCGTGCTAACTAAACGAGGACTAAAATTTGAGCAAAGTGCACCAGAGCCTGTACATCCCATAATTTCAGTGGAATTCTGCAGGGTGCCCGCAGGGGGCAGAATATCCCAGTGTCAAAAGAGGCTTAACCTGTCCAGATATTGCCCTATTGGCTCACAGTTAGAATCATAGAATCCCTACATTGCAGGAGGAGGCCATTCAGCCCATCGGGTCTGTACTGACTACAATCCCACAGGCATTATTCCCATAACCCCGCACATCAACCCTGCTAATCCCCCCGACACTAAGGGGCAATTTAGCATGGCCAATCCACCCAACCTGCACATCTTTGGGCACTAAGGGGCAATTTAGCATGGCCAATCAACCTAACCCGCACATCTTTGGACACTAAGGGACAATTTAGCATGGCCAATCCACCTAACCTACACATCTTTGAACACTAAGAGAGAGTTTAGCTTGGCCAATCCACCTAACCTGCACATCTTTGGACACTAAGGGACAATTTAGCTTGGCCAATCAACCTAACCCGCACATCTTCGTGACTGTGAGAGGAAACCGGAGCACCCGGAGGAAACCCACGCAGACACGGGGAGAATGTGCAAACTCCGCACAGACGGTCACCCAAGGCCGGAATCGAACCCAGGTCCCTGGCGCTGAGACAGGTTGCTCCTAAACATGGATCAGGGGGCAGGATCTCCTGTGATCCCAGGATTGTGGGGAATTCTCACACAAGGTCTCGGTTCCAGGGATTTGAGTATCAGATCCAACACCCACTCTCCCAGCGCAGTAGCAAGGGAGCAGTACACTGATGGAGGTGGTCACTTTAAGGGCACAGGGGAGTGAGGACCGGAGTGGGGGCTTTCCTGTGGATTCTGAGTACGGGCAGGACTGGCCTCCGAGCAAATCCTTCCAGAATCAAATCCCAGCGAACGCCTGGGGAAAAGGCTGATCAGGAGTGACGTGCTAATTCCGATAATTGCGTATTGAGGGAGAATGGCTGGAACGTTACCGCCCCACCTGCCACGGGAGTCGGAGCGGGCAAGGGGCGGATAATGGGAAGGTCCGTTGGCCTCGGGCTGGGTTTTACAGTTTCGGGACGAACCAGGCCATAAAATCCCATCCAACGTGTCTGAATCCAGCCGGTATCGAGTTATTTCCAAGATAGCAGATGAAAATCACAGACTCACCCAGTTCCTCCCAGAGGGAACAGGTTTATAAACTCTTGCAATGGTTATCAAATTAAAGCGTGTATTCTACTGCAGCACAAGTTCAACAGGACTGTGATCCAGGTGAGGTACAGGAGGAAACCCGGAGGCCAATTTACGCACAGTAAGCTCCCACAAACACCAGCCTGACAGACCAAGAGACATCTCCTTTCTTTAGCAGTAAATATTGGACCAGGACACTCGGGGGAGGTGATGGCCTAGTGGTATTATCGCTAGGCTATTAATCCAGAAACTCAGCTAATGTTCTGGGGGACCCGGGTTCGAATCCCGCCACGGCAGATGGTGGAATTTGAATTCAATAAAAAATATCTGGAATTAAGAATCTACTGATGACCCATTGATGGAAAAACCCATCTGTGTTCACTAATGTCCCCTTTAGGGAAGGAAATCTGCCGTCCTTACCCGGTCTGGCCTACATGTGACTCCAGAGCCACAGCAATGTGGTTGACTCTCAACTGCCCTTCAAGAGCAACCAGGGATGGGCAATAAATACTGGCCCAGCCAGCGACGCCCGTGTCCCATGAATGAATTTTTAAAAAGAGCTCTGCCCCACAAAAGGAGGGCCGGTGGGTGGGGGATCTTTCCCAGCTGCATGAGATGAGGCAAGGCCCCAAGTCTAACAACCCGCCTGGGGGGAGACAGCACCCGCAACACTGCAGCACTTCCTCCCATCTGCCTGCCGAGGGTTCCCCAAAAGCAGGAGGAGGGGGTGGGAGGGAGGGAGGACACTTGAACCCACGAGAACCAGAGGGCAGTTGGCCAAGCCTCGTTGGACGTTTTGGGATTCGCCCGGGGAAGAGATAGGATAGACGGAGAGAAAACATTTCTGCTGCGGGGGCGGGAGGGGGAGTCGAGGACTCAGGGTCCGGGGGGGGGGGGGGGGGGGAGGGGGGCAGGGGAAGGAGTGAGTGTGGAGGGAGTAGTTAGGATGGAGTGGAGCAGAGATATTGCGGGATATTGACAAATTTGAGCTGGGGTTTTCAAGAGTGAAATTTGGAAAGTTTTGGCAGAGAGGGTGGCAGAGATTTGGAACTCTGGTCTTTTCAGGGCAAGTGATGCAAGGTCGGTCGTTAATTATAACATTGAGATTGGTAAATATTCTTGTTATTGAGTGATATTCAGGAAAATTGACGGATATTCAGGAATATTGAGGGATATTTGCTGGACATTGTGGGATATGAAGAACAAAGAGAACAAAGAAAATTACAGCACAGGAACAGGCCCTTCGGCCCTCCAAGCCTGCACCGACCATGCTGCCCGACTGAACTAAAACCCCCGACCCTTCCGGGGCCCATATCCCTCTATTCCCATCCTATTCATGTATTTGTCAAGACGCCCCTTAAAACGCACTATCGTATCTGCCTCCACTACCTCCCCCGGCAGCGAGTTCCAGGCGCCCACCACTCTCTGTGTAAAAAACTTGCCTCGTACATCTCCTTTAAACCTTGCCCCTCGCACCTTAAACCTGTGCCCCCTAGTAATTGACTCTTCCACCCTGGGAAAAAGCTTCTGACTATCCACACTGTCCATGCCCCTCATAATCTTGTAGACTTCTATCAGGTCTCCCCTCAACCTCCATCGTTCCAGTGAGAACAAACCAAGTTTCTCCAACCTCTCCTCATTGCTAATGCCCTCCAGACCAGGCAACATCCTGGTAAATCTTTTCTGTACCTTCTCCAAAGCCTCCACATCCTTCTGGCAGTGTGGCGACCAGAATTGAACACTATATTCGAAGTGCGGCCTAACTAAGGTTCTATAAAGCTGCAACATGACTTGCCAATTATTAAACTCAATACCCCGGCCGATGAAGGCAAGCATGCCGTATGCCTTCTTGACTACCTTCTCCACCTGCATTGCCACTTTCAGTGACCTGTGTACCTGTACACCCAGATCCCTCTGCCTATCAATACTCTTAAGGGTTCTGCCATTTACTGTATATTTCCCATCTGTATTAGACCTTCCAAGATGCATTACCTCACATTTGTCCGGATTAAGCTCCATCTGCCATCTCTCCGCCCAAGTCTCCAACCGATCTATATCCTGCTGTACCCTCCGACAGTCCTCATTGCGATCCGCAAATCCATCAACCTATGTGTTGTCCGCAAACTTACTAATCAATCCAGTTACATTTTCAAATCATTTATTACAAGATATTGAGGAATATCAAAGGATATTCAGGGATATTGCGGAATATTGAGGAATATTCAGGGATTTGAGGAATATTGCTGGATATTCAGGGGTATTGCAGGGAATTGAGGGATGTTGTGGAATATGGTGAGATATTCAGGGATATTGCGGGATATTGTGGCACATTGCAGGATATTGCGGGATATTACAGGACATTCAGGGATATTACGGGATATTACAGGATATTGCAGGATATTGTGGGATATTCAAGGATATTGTGGGATATTGTGGAATATTCAGCGATATTGAAGGATATTGCGGGATATTGTGGAATATTCAGGGATATTGAAGGATATTGCGGGATATTGTGGAATATTCAGGGATATTGAAGGATATTGCGGGATATTGTGGAAGATTCAGGGATATCGTGGGATATTGCAGGATATTGAGAAATATTGAGGGATATTGCGGGATATTGTGGAATATTCAGGGATATCGTGGGATATTGCAGGATATTGAGAAATATTGAGGGATATTGCGGGATATTGTGGAATATTCAGAGATATTGAAGGATATTGCGGGATATTGTGGAATATTCAGGGATTTCGTGGGATATTGCAGGATATTGAGAAATATTGAGGGATATTGCAGAACATTGACGGATATTGCGGGATATTGAGTGATATTGTGGGATATTCGGGGATATTGCAGAATATTGACGGATATTGCGGGATATTGAGTGATATTGTGGGATATTCGGGGATATTGCAGAATATTGTGAGATTTTGTGGGATATTGCAGGATATTCAGGGATATTGTGGGATATTGCAGGATATTCAGGGATATTACAGCATATTCAGGGATATTGCAGAATATTCAGGGATATTGTGGGATATTACAGAATATTGCTGGATATTCAGGGATATTGCGGATGGTGCTGACACAAGTCGAGCCTGATCTCATTGAATGGTGAAGCAGACCCAATGGTCTAAAGAGCTTCCTCCGGCCCCAATTCATTCTGGTGGGTGGCGTGGAGAGAATTTGGGGGATGGGAAAGGAGGGAGAGGGGCTGAAGTGCCTGGAGAGGGGGCAGGAGGGAGAGGGGCTGAAGTGTCTGGAGAGGGGGCAGGAGGGAGAGGGGCTGAAGTGTCTGGGGGAGGGGGAACAGGAGCGCGAGGGGTTGGGGGGGGAAGGCAGAGAATTAAAGAGGGGACAGGGTTTCTGTCCAGGAGCTGGGACCTCCAGCCAGTTGCCGTGACGACAAGAGCGAGTGACTTATTAACCGGGGTAACGAGGTGCATCAGGGAGCTGACACAGCTGTACTCAGCACAAGAGCGGAGGTGACGGTTAACTCCGGAGTCCCGAACGGAGGAAAGTACCGGGCGTTTAACTCTGGCCGGCGTGCCCCCCTCCCCTCCCCGCTCCCCGCCCCCCCTCCCTGCAGGAACGGGACACCGAGAGTCGGGGAGGGGCAGGGTGGGGTAACGCTGGAACTCTGCGTGGGAGTCACCCCGTGTTCCCATCCCGTGAGTACACTGCTTCCCTCACCGAGCCGGGAGCTCGGGGTTATGCTTTAAGGAGGAAGGGTTTAACGGTTGAAGGGACGGGCTTTGCGAGGAGCTTTCTGTCAGAGAAACCTCCCCCCCCGCCCCCGCCGACTTCTCCCCGGCACGCTCACGCGCGTCGGGAAGGACAAGGTGCGCGAGTCCGGGCCACCATTGCATGAGGGACACGAGCGAATGTCCACATCACCAACCATTGGTGAGTTCCCTCTCTCAGCCCCACTTCTCCTGGGGTGGGGTTGGGGGGAATAATTGGGAGGGGCGGGGGGTGGGAGACCGGGTCGGATCGGTGCGGACGGGCGGTGAAGAGACCTCGTTTCACGGCGGAGTTCCTGCTTTCCCAATCTATTACACAGTGCGATCCCAATCTATGACACACCCGCAATGGCCGACTGTGACCTAACAGTCCCGGGGCACACCCCAATAGCAAGTCCCCACTTCAGGGTAGGAAGGAAAGGAGTCGAGAAGTCTCCAAGATTGTGAGGGGCATGGACAGAGTGGATAGTCAGAAGCTTATTCCCAGGCTGGAAGAGTCAATTACTCGGGGGCACAGGTTCAAGGTGCAAGGGGCAAGGTTCAAAGGCAAGTATGAGGCAAGGATTTACGCAGAGGGCGGTGGGTGCCTGGATCTCGTTGCCGGGGGAGGTAGTGGAAGCGGATGCGACGGTGACTTTTAAGGGGCGTCTTGATAAGTACAAGATGGGAATGGAAGGATACGGTCCCCGGAAGGGTCGGGGGTTTTAGTTCAGTCGGGGCAGCATGGTCGGCGCAGGCTTGGAGGGCCGAAGGGCCTGTTCCTGTGCTGTAATTTTCTTTGTTCTTTGACTTGCATTCATATAACGCCTCTCGCGACCTCAGGAGAGGTTTTCAGATGTTGAGGTGCTTTGAAGGGCAGTCACCGTCACAATATGGGAAACAGTGCAGGCAATGTGTGCACAGCAAGCTGCCATAAGACAACACCGTGGTAATGACTGGATCAACTCTTATCTGTGTGAAGTAATATTGGATTGAGAATAAATATTAACCCAGGACACTGGGGAGGGGGAGGGGGGGTGGAGAATGAATTTGAATCTCGGATGCCCCATATCGGCACTCACTGTAAGATATCCACTCTGAACCTGATAACCCCCACCCTCACACACTCTGAACCTGATAACCCCCACCCTCCCACACTCTGAACCTGATAACCCCCACCCTCACACACTCTGAACCTGATAACCCCCACCCTCCCACACTCTGAACCTGATAACCCCCACCCTCCCATACAACCCCCACCCTCACACACTCTGAACCTGATAACCCCCCACCCTCACACACTCTGAACCTGATAACCCCCACCCTCCCACACAACCCCCACCCTCACACACTCTGAACCTGATAACCCCCACCCTCCCACACTCTGAACCTGATAACCCCCACCCTCCCACACTCTGAACCTGATAACCCCCACCCTCCCACATTCTGAACCTGATAACCCCACCCTCCCACAATCTTCACCTTCTAATCCTCACTTTTAGATCTCCACTTATCCAGCCATCCCTATCTCTGGAACCTCTTCCAGCCCCGACACCCCTCCCTATCTCTGTAACCTCCTCCAGCCCTTACACCCCTCCCTATCTCTGTAACCTCCTCCAGCCCCTACACCTCCTCCCTATCTCTGTAATCTCCTCCAGCCCCTACACCCCTCCCTATCTCTGTAACCTCCTCCAGCCCCAACACCCCTCCCTATCTCTGTAACCTCCTCCAGCCCCTACACCCCTCCCTATCTCTGTAACCTCCTCCAACCCGTACACACCCTCCCGATCTCGGTAACCTCCTCCAGCCCCGACACCCCATCCCTATCTCTGTAACCTCCTCCAGCCCCGACACCCCCTCCCTATCTCTGTAACCTCCTCCAGTCCCTACACCCCCCTCCCTATCTCTGTAACCTCCTCCAGTCCCTACACCCCCCTCCCTATCTCTGTAACCTCCTCCAGCCCCCTACACCCCTCTCTATCTCTGTAACCTCCTCCAGCCCCTACACCCCTCCCTATCTCTGTAACCTCCTCCAGCCCCTCAATCCTCCGGGATCTCTGCACTCCTCTGATTCCGGCCTCTTGGGCATCCCCCGATTCCCATCGCTCCAGCACTGGCAGCCGTGCCCTCAGCTGCCTAGGAGCTCTGAAATGTCCTCCCTAAACCTCTCCTCTCTCTCTGTCTTTCCATCTCTCTGACTTTCCCTCTGACTCTCCCCCTCTTCCTATCTCTCCCCCCTCTCTGTCTCTCCCTCTGTCTTTCCCCCTATCTCTCCCTCTCTCCTCCTCTCTGTCTCTCACTCTCTCTCTCTGTCTCTCCCTCTCTCTCTCTGTCTTCCCCCATCTTCTGTCTCTGCTCCTCTCTCTGTCTCTCCCTCTCTCTCTGCCCCTGTGTCTCTCCCCCCTCCCGCCTCTCCCTCCCTCTCCCTCATTCTCTCTCTCTCTGTCTCTCCCTCTCTCTCTCTCACCCTCTCTCTCTGTCTCTCTCTCTCTGTCTCTCACCCTATCTCTCTGTCTCTCATTCTCCCTGTCTCTCTCTGTCTGTCTACCCCCCTTTCTGTCTCTCCCTCTCTGTCTCTCTCTCCCTCTGTCTCTCTCTCTCTCTTTCTGTCTCTCTCTGTCTATTTCTCCTTCTCTCTCTGTCTCCGCCTCTCTCTGTCTTCCCCTCTCCCCTTGTATGGCTCGAGACAGATGTCTGATGATCGCTCTGATGTACTGTCTTGTGGACACTGTGTTAATGGGGCTATATAAATGTAGCTCATTGTAGGTTTTCCTTCTGCCTTCCATTTAGCTGCTGTGAATCTCTCCGCCCCCACACCCCCAACCCCCTCTCTGTCTCTCTTGCTCCATCTTACTCTCTCTCCCTCACTCTTTCTCTTCCTCTCCTGCTCTCTCAATCCCTCTCCCCCTTCTATCTCTCTCTCCCTCTCCTCCACCCCATTCTCTCAGTCAGTTGGTTTTGGATGCTTGGGCTGCTGTTTGTGTTGTGTATCTGGGTGCTGATGTTGTCCGGGTTTGTTCTGTGCACTGTGCAGCCTCCGGCTCCGAGCCCCAACACGGATTTTCCTGAATTTCCGCTGGGGTTCCATCCCGGGGCGTTAGTCAGGTGCTTTCTTCCTCTTGGTTAAAGACCCTCTGACAGTGCGGCACTCCCTCAGCACTGACCCTGTGACAGTGCGGCACTCCCTCAGCACTGACCCTCTGACAGTGCGGCACTCCCTCAGCACTGACCCTCTGACAGTGCAGCACTCCCTCAGCACTGACCCTCTGACAGTGCGGCACTCCCTCAGCACTGACCCTCTGACAGTGCGGCACTCCCTCAGCACTGACCCTCTGACAGTGCGGCGCTCCCTCAGCACTGACCCTCTGACAGTGCGGCGCTCCCTCAGCACTGACCCTCTGACAGTGCGGCACTCCCTCAGCACTGACCCTCTGACAGTGCGGCACTCCCTCAGCACTGACCCTCTGGCAGTGCGGCACTCCCTCAGCACTGACCCTCTGACAGTGCGGCACTCCCTCAGCACTGACCCTCTGACAGTGCGGCGCTCCCTCAGCACTGACCCTCTGACAGTGCGGCACTCCCTCAGCACTGACCCTCTGACAGTGCGGCACTCCCTCAGCACTGACCCTCTGACAGTGCGGCGCTCCCTCAGCACTGACCCTCTGACAGTGCGGCGCTCCCTCAGCACTGACCCTCTGACAGTGCGGCACTCCCTCAGCACTGACCCTCTGACAGTGCGGCACTCCCTCAGCACTGACCCTCTGACAGTGCGGCACTCCCTCAGCACTGACCCTCCAACAGTGCGGCACTCCCTCAGCAATGATACTTCTCTTCCTTTCTCACTCCATTTGTTTATCCAGTTTCCCCCCTTAAATATCTCAATACTATTCACCTCGACCACTCCCCATGGGAGCAAGTCCCACATTTTCCCCACTCCCCGTGGGAACGAGTCCTACATTCCCCCCACTTCCCATAGGAGCTAGTCCCACATTCTCCCCACTCCCCGCAGGAGACAGTCCCACATTCTCCCCACTCCCTGTGGGAACGAGTCCCACGTTCTTCCCCACTTTACGTGGGAGCAGGTCCCACATTCTTTGCACGCCCCATGGGAGCGAGTCCCACATTCTCCCCCACTCCCTGTGGGAGCGAGTCCCACATTCTCCCCACTCCCTGTGGGAGCGAGTCCCACATTCTCCCCACTCCCTGTGGGAGCGAGTCCCACATTCTCCCCGCTCTCTGGATAAAGATCTTTCTCCTGAATTTCCATTGTCACAGAATTATTACGGTGCAGGAGGAGGCCATTCAGCCCATCCTGTCTGCACTGGCTCTCACAATGACCATCGTGACTTAGCCCCATTCCCCTGCCTTTTCCCCGTGACCCCTGTTTCTATTCAAATAATCATCTAACGCCCTCTTGAATGCCCCGATGGAACCTGCCTCCTCCACACTTCCAGGCAGCGCCTTCCAGACCCCAACCACTCGCTGGGTGAAAAAGTTCGTTCTCACATCACATTCGCTTCTTCTGCAAATCACCTTAAATCTGCATCCTTTCATTCTCGGTCCTTTTCCAAGCGGGAACAGTTTCTCCCTCTCTACTCTGTCCCAGACCCATCATGATTTTGAACGTCTCAATCGAATCTCCTCTTAGCCTTCTTCTCTTCAAGAACAGTCCCAATCTCTCCAATCTATCCTCATAACAGAAATTTCTCACCCCGGAACCATTCTCGTAAACGTCTTCTGCACTCTCTCCAATGTTTGAGTTAAGTTTAAGTTTATCTATTACCGTCACAAGTAGGCTTACATTAACACTGCAATGAAGTTACTGTGAAAATCCCCTAGTCGCCACACTCCGGACACTGAGGGAGAATTTAGCACCGAACCAGCACGTCTTTCGGACTGTGGGAGGACACCGGGGCACCCGGAGGAAACCCACGCAGACACGGGGAGAACGTACAGATTCTGCACAGACACTAACCCTGGTCCCTGGTGCTGTGATGCTAACCACTGTGCCACCATGCCGCTCCAATGTGTTCACATTCTCCCAACTGAACTTCATCTGCCACCTATCTGTCCACTCTACCAACCTGTCAATTTCTAAACTGTCCTCATCACAGTTTACAATGCTTTGTGTCTTCCGCAAACTTTGAAATTGTCCCCTGCACACCAGGATCGAGATCATTATCAGGAAAAGCCAGGGTCCCAATACTGACCCCTGGGGAACACCACAACAAACCTTCCTCCTGCCTAAAAAATATCCAACGACCATTGCTCTCCGCTTCCTATTATTCTGCCAATTTTGTATCCATGCTAAATTGCCTCTTAGTGTCCAAAGATGTGTAGGTTAGGTGGATTGGCCATGCTAAATTGTCTCTTAGTGTCCAAAGATGTGTTGGTTCGGTGGGTTGGCCATGCTAAGTTGCCTCTTAGTGTCCAAAGATGTGCAGGTTAGGTGGATTGGCCATGCTAAATTGCCCCTTAATGTTCAAAGATGTCTAGGTTAGGTGGGTTGGCCGTGCTAAATTGCCCCTTAGTGTCAGTAGGATTGACAGGGTAAAAATGTGGTGGACAGGGCCTGGGTGGGATTGTTGTCGGTGTAGGCTCGATGCGCCGAATGACCTCCTTGGGCACTGTGTTGATTCTGTGAATGACCGGGGCGGGAATGGGGTGCATTGGGGTGTTCTCCTCGGACCCTGACAAAACTGGAGCCCATTGAGGGCAGCGCGGTAGCACAGTGGTGAGCACTGCTGCCTCACAGTGACAGGGATCTGGGTTCGATTCCCGACTTGGGTCACTGTCTGTGCGGAGTCTGCACGTTCTCCCCGTGTCTGCGTGGGTTTCCTCCGGGTACTCCGGTTTCCTCCCACAGTCCAAAAGTGTGTGGATTAGGTGGATTGGCTGTGCTAAATTGCCCCTTAGTGTCAGGGGGACTAGAAGGGTATGCATGGGTGATGGGAATAGGGCCGGGATGGGATTGTGGTCGGTGCAGACTCGATGGGCCAAATGGCCTCCTTCTGCACTGTAGGGATTCTATGATTGACAAGACGGCCTGAATGTGACCGTGTCCCAGGAGATACAAACATAAGAACTCGGAGTGCCAGGAGGTCACATTACTCCTCAGGTCTGTTCCCCTGATCAGAATGTACCTCCCAGATAACCCTTCACCCCTCCGCCGTTCATCAAGAACCTATCTCACTCTGCCTTAAGAAAAATATTCAAAGACTCTGCTCTCACCGCCTATGAGAAAGAGAGTTTCAGCGACTCACCACACTCTGAGAGAAAAACATTCCCCTCGTCTCCATCTTCAATGGGCGACCCCTTTATTTTTAAACCGTGACAGCCTAGTTCTAGATTCTCTCACAAGAGAAACATCCTGTCCACATCCACACTGTCAGTACTCCTCAGCATCTTATATGGTACTGGTTGACTAGGCCTGCGGTTCAAATGGGAAGGAGTCTGGCCCTTTGAGAGTGTCTGTATTGCAGAGGGTGGGTGAATTGGCAAGTCATGTTGCGGCCCGTATAGAATTTTAGTTGGGCCAGTTTTGGAATATTGCGTCCAGTTCTGGTCGCCACGCTACCAGAAGGCTGTGGAGGCTTTGGAGAGGGTACAGAAAAGGTTTACGAGGATGTTGCCTGGTATGGAGGGTATTAGTTATGAGGAGAGATTGGAGAAACTTGGTTTGTTTTCATTTGAACGTCGGAGGTTGAGAGGCGACCTGATAGAAGTCTACAAGATTATGAGAGGCACGGATAGAATGGAGAGTCGGAGTCTTTTTCCCAGGGTAGAAATGTCAACTACTGGGGGACACAGGTTTCAGGTAAAAGGGGGAAAGTTTAAAGGAGATGTCAGAGGCAAGTTTTTTTAACACGGTGGGTGATAAGTGCCTGGAATGTACTGCCAGAGGAGGTGGTAGAAGCAGATACAATAGCAACAATGAAGGAGTACAATATAAAGGGAAAGACTCTTAGTACTGTAGAGGATCAGAAGGACCTTGGGGTCCGGGTCCATAGGACTCTGAAATCGGCCCCACAGGTGGAGGAGGTGGTTAAGAAGGCGTATGGTGTGCTGGCCTTTATCAATCGAGGGATTGAGTTTAGGAGTCCGGGGATAATGATGCAGCTATATAAGACCCTCATCAGAACCCACTTGGAGTACTGTGCTCAGTTCTGGTCGCCTCATTACAGGAAGGATGTGGAAAAGATTGAAAGGGTGCAGAGGAGATTTACAAGGATGCTGCCTGGATTGAGTGGCATGCCTTATGAGGATAGGCTGAGGGAACTCGGTCTTTTCTCCTTGGAGAGACGTAGGATGAGAGGAGACCTAATAGAGGTATATAAGGTGTTGAAAGGCATAGATCGGGTGGACTCTCAGAGGCTTTTTCCCAGGGTGGAAATGGCTGCTACGAGAGGACACAGGTTTAAGGTGCTGGGGGGTAGGTACAGGGGAGATGTTAGGGGGAAGTTTTTCACACAGAGGGTGGTGGGCGAGTGGAATCGGCTGCCGTCAGTGGTGGTGGAGGCAAACTCAGTCGGGTCTTTTAAGAGACTCCTGGATGAGTACATGGGACTTAATAGGATGGAGGGTTATAGGTAGTCCTAAAAGATAGGGATATGTTCGGCACAACTTGTGGGGCCGAAGGGCCTGTTTTGTGCTGTAGTTTTTGACAGGGGGAAGTGATGGCCTAGTGGTATTATCACTATACTATTAATCCAGAAACTCAGCTAATGTTCTGGGGACCCGGGTTCGAATCCCACCACGGCAGATGGTGGAATTTGAATTCAATGAAATAAAATCTGGGATTAAGAATCTACTGATGGCCCACTGTCAATTGTCGGAAAAAAAACCATCTCGTTCACTCATGACCTTTAGGGAAGGAAATCTGCCGTCCTTACCCGGTCTGGCCTACATGTGACTCCAGAGCCACAGCCAATGTGGTTGACTCTCAACTGCCCTCCAAGGGCAACTAGGGATGGGCAATAAATGCTGGCCAGCCAGCGACGCCCATGTCCCACGAATGAATAAAAAAACCATGAATAGGCAGGGAATAGAGGGACACGGACCACGTAGAGGCAAAAGGTCTTTAGTTTAGAAAGGCGTCATGTGCCGGCACAGGTGTAGAGGGCCGAAGGGCCTGCTCCCGTGCTGTACTGTTCTTTGATCTTGGTAAATTGGCTTCTGTTCTCTGAAGTTTAGAAGAATGAGGGGCAATCTTATTAAACATACAGAATCCTAAAGGGGTTTAAATTTTTTGATTAGTGTCACAAGTAGGCTTACATTAACACTGCAATAAAATTACTGTGAAAATCCCCCAGTCGCCACACTCCGGCGCCTGTTCAGGTACACTGAGGGAGAATTTAACACGCCTTTCGGACTGTGGGACGAAACCGGAGCACCCGGAGGAAACCCACGCAGACACAGGGAAGAACGTGCAGACTCCGCACAGACAGTGACCCAAGCCGGGAATTGAACCCGGGTCCCTGGCGCTGCCAGGCAGCAGTGCTAACCACTGTGCCACCGTGCCGTGCCGTTGAGAGATTGTCTCCGCTGGTCAGGGAATCTAGAACACGGGGGACAGAGACTCAGGGTGAGGCCTCGATCATTGGGACCGAAACACGTAGAGATTTCTTCACGCCGAGATTTCTGGGAGCTGCGTTGGGAAGAGCGCTCAAGTCTGGGATGCGCCGCTTGTTCATTTCTGTGGGAATTATGGGCAGCGGATGGGGAAGTGAGGGAGAAGATCTGCCATGATGGTGTTGAATGGGCCCAATGGTCATTTCCTGCCCCTTTTTCTCACTTCCTTCCACAAGGCGGCAAGTTACACACACACACACACACACTCACTCACACACAGTCTCTCTCTCACACACACACTCACACACAGTCTCTCTCTCACACACACACTCACACACAGTCTCTCTCTCTCACACACACAGTCACACAGTCTCTCTCTCTCACACACACACTCACACACAGTCTCTCTCTCTCACACACACAGTCTCTCTCACAATCACACACACAGTCTCTCTCTCTCACACACACACTCACATTCACACACAGTCTCTCTCACACACAGTCACACAGTCTCTCTCTCTCTCACACACACACACACTCACATTCACACACAGTCTCTCTCACACACACAGTCACTCACACACACACTCACATTCACACAGTCTCTCTCACACACAGTCACAGTCTCTCTCACACAGTCACACAGTCTCTCTCACACACACAGTCACTCACACACACACTCACATTCACACAGTCTCTCTCACACACAGTCACAGTCTCTCTCACACAGTCACACAGTCTCTCTCTCACACACACACACACAGTCTCTCACATACACACACACACACAGTCTCTCTCACACACACAGTCACACATACACAGACAGTCCCACACACAGTCACATATACACACACACAGTCACACATATACATGGACACAAGCACACGTATACATGTGCATATACCCACACATGTGCATACACACACACACATGCACACACACTGCACTTCTTTGCTGTGTACACCACCACACAAACACACAAAAACACGTACACATACAAAAACACACACAAACCATAAACACACACGTGCACTGCACACACATACACATGTATACGCGCACACCACACGCGTACATGCATGCACTATCTCTTCCATTACGTGGCTCTCTGTAAGCTCACAGCCGCGGCACAGTGCGTGTTGTGTTAGATGTGGGAGGGGGCTGTGTGTGTTCTGCACACATTGCAATCGTGGGGAGCGAGCCTGCTGCGATATGGACCCTTGTCCCTTTCTGGAGGTTTCTCAGGTTACTGGTTAACCAGAGAATGCCATGATGTCCTGTTAGCCATTTACCCAGCGAGGTTGGAACTGCCGGCAGTAGCCCTGAGTGCCCAGGATGAAAAACTCTTACACTTGTGATGTTTGCAAAACAAAAATAGCAGCTCATCAGCAAATCCCACGCCGTGCGGAGAAGGAGATGGAATAGGGTTGCTAACTCGCGCTGGGTGGATTGGTGGAGGCTCCATCATGTGAACTCATGTTACCACCCCCCTCGCACCCCTCCACCTCTACTCCCCTCCCCCCCTACCCCTCCATCCCCACTTATCCTCGCACCATCACCCCATTGAAACTGTTAAGAGCTTTAATATTTATCCTTTCCCGGGATGTGGACGTCTCTGGCAAGGCCAGCCTTCGTTCCCCCTCTCTGAATAAGATTCAACCGCATTGGCTGTGGCTCTGGAGACACATGGAGTCATAGACGGCTACAGATGTACATTCCCGTAACCCCATGCATTTACACTAGCTAGTCCTCCTGACACGTGCAATTTAGCACAGCCAATCCCCCTAATCCGCACATCTTTGGACACTAAGGGGCAATTTAGCATGGCCAATCCACCTAACCCACACATCTTTGGACACTAAGGGGCAATTTAGCATGGCCAATCCACCTAACCCGCACATCTTTGGACACTAAGGGGCAATTTAGCACGGCCAATCCACCTAACCTGCACATCTTTGGACACTAAGGGGCAATTTAGCATGGCCAATCCACCTAACCCGCACATCTTTGGACACTAAGGGGCAATTTAGCATGGCCAATCCACCTAACCTGCACATCTTTGGACACTAAGGGGCAATTTAGCATGGCCAATCCCCCTAACCCGCACATCTTTGGACACTAAGGGGCAATTTAGCATGGCCAATCCACCTAACCTGCACATCCTTTGGACACTAAGGGGCAATTTAGCATGGCCAATCCACCTAACCTGCACATCCTTTGGACACTAAGGGGCAATTTAGCATGGCCAATCCACCTAACCTGCACATCTTTGGACACTAAGGGGCAATTTAGCATGGCCAATCCACCTAACCTGCACATCCTTTGACACTAAGGGGCAATTTAGCATGGCCAATCCACCTAGCCCTTTTGAGACCACAAAGTGCACATCAGGATCTAGATAGAATATAGAATCCCTACAGCGCAGACGGAAACCATTCGGCCCATCGAGTCTGCACCGACCACAATCCCACCCACGCCCTATCCCATAACCCCACGTATTTTACCCGGCTAATCCCTCGAACTACGCATCCCGGGACACTAATGGTCAATGTAGCATGGTCAAGCCACCTAACCTACACATCTTTGGAGTGTGGGAGCACTCGGAGGAAACCCACGGGGAGAACGTGCAGACTCCGCACAGACAGTGAACCAAGCCGGGAATCAAACCCAGGCTCCTGGAGCTGAGGCAGCAGTGCTAACCACTGCGCCACCTCATTAATATGTATCAGGAAAAGCAAGGGCCCCAATACTGACTCCTGGGGAACTCCAGTAAAACCCCCCCTCAGCCTGAAAAATATCTATTGACCATTGCTCTTTACTTCCTAATATTCAGCCAATTTTGTATCCACATTACTCCCGTCCCTTTCATTCCATGAGCTATAACTTTTCTCACAAGTGAATACTCAACTACTGTGTCCAATTCTGGTCGCCGCACTACCAGAGGGACGTGGAGGCTTTGAAGAGAGTGCAGAGAAGGTTTACCAGGATGTTGCCTGGTCTGGAGGGTATTAGCTATGAGGAGAGATTGGGTAAACTGGGGTTGTTCTCCCTGGAAAGACGGAGGTTGAGGGGGCGACCTGTTAGAAGTTTATAAAATTATGAGGGGTGTGGATAGGGTGAACAGTTGGAAGCTTTTTCCCCAGGGGCAGAATTGACAATTACAGGGGGCACAAGGTCAAGATGAGGGGGGGAAGGTTGAGTGGAGATGTGCGAGGGAGGTTTTTTACACAGAGGGTGTGGGGCCTGGAATGCACTGCCAAGTGAGGAGGGTGAGGCAGATACGTTAGCCAGATTTAAGACTTAGCTGAATAGACACATGAACAGACGGGGGATAGAGGGATATAAGCGGTTGGTCTACGTAGGACAATGTAATCGGTGCAGGTTTGGTGGGCCGAAGAGCCTGTTCCAGTGCTGTACTGTTCTTTAGTGGTCCAGGTACATATGTTCAAACTCCACCATTGCAGTTTAGGATATAAATTCAGTTTTTTCAAAATTATTTCACGGGATGTGGGTGTCGCTGGCTGGGCCAGCATTTATTGCCCATCCCTAATTGCCCCTTGAGAAGGTGGTGGGTGAGCCGCCATCTTGAACCCGCTGCAGTCCACGTTGGGGTAGGTACACCCACAGTGCTGTTAGGGAGGGAGTTCCAGGATTTTGACCCAGCGACGGTGAAGGATATATTTCCAAGTCGGGATGGTGAATGGCTTGGAGGGATCTTGTAGGTGGTGGTGTTCCCATGCATCCTGCTATCCTTGTCCTTCCAGATGGTAGAGGCTACGGGTTTGGAAGGTGCTGCCTAAGGAGCCTTGGTGAGTCGCTGAGGTGCATCTTGTCGATGGTACACACAGCTGCCATTGTTCATCGTTGAAGGTGGTGGATGGAGTTCCAAACAAACAGGCTGTTATGGCCCAGAAAAATAAATTATTAAATATATATGGGACAAAGCACCATGAAATGAATGGATTGTTATAAAAACAGCTCATTAATGCCCTTCAGGGAAGGGAATTTGCCGTCTTTACCCAGTCGGGCCTACATGTGACCCACAACAAATGACTCTAAAGTAGCCCTCAGCCACTTACATAGAAACTAGAAGCAGGAGGAGGCCATTCGGCCCTTCGAGCCTGCTCCACCATTCATCTTGACCATGGCTGATCATCGAATTCAATATCCTGATTCCCTCGATATCCCTCGATCCCTTTAGCCCCAAGAGTTATATCTAATTCCTTTTTGAAATCACACAATGTTTTGGCCTCAACTACTTTCTGTGGGAGTGAATTCCACACATTCACCACCCTCTGGGTGAAGAAATTTCTCCTCACCTCAGTTCTAAAAGGTTTACCCCTTATCCTCAAACTGTGACCCCTAGTTCTGGACTCTCCCCCCACCACCGGGAACATTCTTTCTGAATCTACCCTGTCTAATCCTGTTAGAATTTTATAAGTTTCTATGAGATCCCCTCTCACTCTTCTAAACTCCAGTGAATATAATCCTAACCGACTTAGTCTCTCCTCATCTGACAGACCTGCCATCCCAGGTATCAGCCTGGTAAACCTTCGCTGCACTCCCTCTATCGCAAGGACATCTTTCCTCAGATAAGGACACCAAAACTGCACACAATACTCCAGGTGTGGCCTCACCAACGCCCTGTACAATTGCAGCAAAACATCCCTATCCCTACACTCAAATCCTCTCGCTATGAAGGCCAACATACAATTTGCCTTCTTTACTGCCTGCTGTACCTGCTTTCAGCGACTGATGCACGAGGATACCAAGGTCTCGTTGAGTATCCACCTCTCTCAATTTACACCCATTCAAGTAATAATCTTGTATAAAAAACCGCCGTGATGGACTGCAATGGTTGAAGAAGGTAGCTTTTCACCACTTTCCCAATGGACGATAAAGGCCGGCCGAGGCCAATGAAGCTCATACCCCGTCGATAATTATTTTCTTTCAATTCTTGCATTGAAGAAATGTAATTTATTGACAGGAGAGGAAAGGAACGGAACAGGGAATGAGGCCTGCTCAAACAGGCCTCAAGGCCTGAGGTGAACTCTTCCCACCAGGAAAGAGATTTCGTGCTTGCGTGTGGGACAGTCCTTTTCAATTCATTCTCAGGATGTGAGAATCCTTGGCAAGGCAGCCATCCGTTGCCACTCCATGTTTATCAGGCCTCCTCAGAGGGCAGTTATGAGGGCATTAGGGTGGGACTGGAACTTTGGGCCCAGTCTCCATAAGGAAGACAGATTTCTTTGTCTGTAAAGTTGGATTTTTATGATAAATATCCTGGTCTTACTGCTGCACGCTTCATAGTTCCAAATTATTTTAAGAGTTGCATTCAGATTCTCAAAATAATCTGAATTGCTATTTTTGGCAAAATATGTGGGATCTGGGGAGAAAGGCCGCCTTGTGAGATTGGCGTGTATTTTTAGCGAACGATGGACAGAAAATAAAGGGAACTGTGCATGTATGTGTGTGTCCATGCGTGTGTCTGTGTATGGGTCAGTGTATGTGCGCATCAGTGTGTGCGTGCGTCAGTGCGTGTGTGTCTGTGTGTGTGTCTGTGTGTACATGTCTGTATGTATGTGTCTCTGTGTGTGTATATGTCTGTGTGTGTATATGTCTGTGTGTGTGTGTATGTCTGTGTTGGGCAGGTCGATGTATTTGTGTGTCAGCGTGTGTGTCTGTGTGTACATGTCTGTATGTATGTGTCTCTCTGTGTATCTGTGTATGTCTGTGTGTGTGCATGGGCAGGTCATTGTATGTGTGTGTGTGTGTGCACGCATGTGGGGGTCAGTGTGTGCATGTCTGAATGTATGTGTCTGTGTGTGTGTGTGAACCTAATCCCATTTTTAGTTCATATGTTAGAGTAAGTGAGGCCTACTGAGACAGGCTTCTGTACGGATGCAGGGCAGTGCAACCAGATGGAGAGAAGGAAAAATAGAGAGAGGATGATGGTTACACAAGTATGAGAGAAAGATCGAGCAAGTGAGAGATTATAATATCGATAAAATGAGTGTGGGAGACAGTGGTAGGAAGAACGGGAGAGAGAACAATGTCTAATCTCCAACAGTTTATGAAAATTTATGATGATTTGCCACGCTACGCCTTTGCTGATGGAAGCTTTGTCCAATGGGTCACAGGAGAAGGGTTAGCATTTTTATCCGATGGAGGCGGGGTCATGTTCAGAACATGAATAGATGGATTGAGCCTTTGTTGTTAGGCCGCATCTCCTCTGACTGAGCTACAGATACCGAGGCTGAACTAGGATTGTTTTCCTTTGAAAATCGATTACTGGGTGATCTAACCGAGGTTTTTTAAGATGATTAGAAGATCGAGAGAGAAAAATGTTTCTTCTTGTTGAGTGAGGAGGGGGGGTGGGATTCCTAAAGTTTGAGCCAGACCATTCAGATCGTTCATTTTAGGCCTTTTTCGTTAATATTTATCGGTCCAATAAATGATTACAATTATTGGGTGAATAGAAAGGGGAAATGAGAAGCCAATCAAAGGGCAATTTACACAGAGCACAAACATTGTACGCATTGAAGGATTACATTTGAAAAGCCCATTGGTTCCCAATTGGGTAACTATGGCAATCTTGGTACCAAGCTTTGGAATGCTGAGGGCAGAACAGAGAAAAATAGTTGACTATCACGGGAGGAGTAGGCGTAGAAAATATATTTCTGACTGAATTCTCATTGGAGAGGTTGCGTTATTCAGGTTAATGTACCAAACGTGTTCATGGGAGTGAGTCATATTCTGTCCCCTCATTGCACCAACGCTAGCCAACAAATGTTTCCATCTGTGCATTCTGTACTGTGAGCATGGGAAGGTCCAAAGATGTGCAGGTTAGGGGGATTGGCCATGCTAAATTGTCCCTTAGTGTCTAAAGATGTGCAGGTTAGGGGGATTGGCCATGCTAAATTGTCCCTTAGTGTCCAAAGATGTGCAGGTTAGGTGGATTGGCCATGCTAAATTGCCCCTTAGTGTCTAAAGATGTGCAGGTTAGGTGGATTGGCCATGCTAAATTGTCCCTTAGTGTCCAAAGATGTGCAGGTTAGGTGGATTGGCTATGCTAAATTGTCCCTTAGTGTCCAAAGATGTGCAGGTTAGGTGGATTGGCTATGCTAAATTGTCCCTTAGTGTCCAAAGATGTGCAGGTTAGGTGGATTGGCCATGCTAAATTGCCCCTTAATGTCCAAAGATGTGCAGGTTAGGTGGATTGGCCATGCTAAATTGCCTTTTAGTGTCCAAAGATGTGCAGGTTAGGGGAATGGCCATGCTAAATTGCCCCTTAATGTCCAAAGATGTGCAGGTTAGGTGGATTGGCCATGCTAAATTGCCCCTTAGTGTCCAAAGATGTGCAGGTTAGGTGGATTGGCCATGCTAAATTGCCCCTTAATGTCCAAAGATGTGCGGGTTAGGTGGATTGGCCATGCTAAATTGCCTTTTAGTGTCCAAAGATGTGCAGGTTAGGGGATTGGCCATGCTAAATTGCCCCTTAGTGTCCAAAGATGTGTAAGTAGGGGGGATTAGTGGGGTGAATACGTGGGGTTACAGGGATAGAGCCTGGATGGAATGCTCTGTCAGAGTCAGTGCAGGCTCAATGGGCCGAATGGCTTCCTTCTGCACCATCAGGATTCTACGGTTCTATAATCTCTCAGTTTCTGTGTGGTTGGGTTGGATGAATCTTAACCCTCAGTCAAACAGCCTGATATCTCGTTATAAGAAGTTTATATAAATAACAAAAGCAAAATTGTTGAAGACATTTTATAAATTAAAATACAAGCTTTTAATTCCCCAACCATCTATTTTCCTGTCTTCATTTGCTGGCAACCATCTGATCAGTGCAGTACCAACAGTTTACATAACTGGTAACAAGAGGGAAGGTGAGGAGAATGCTTTGATTTGAGACACAGCGAGGTGCTGTGATCCGGAAGGTGCTGCCTGAAAGGGCGGCGGAAGCTGATTCATTAGGTGCTGTCAAGAAGGGAATTGGAGGAATACTTGAGTGAGGGAAAATGTGCCGGGGCTATGGAGGAACTAGCTGGGGGAGAATGGGCGGTTGGAGGAGAGTGGGACATATTGGATAGCTCTTTCGAAGAGCCAGCCTCCTCCAGCGATCTTTGACGCCGTGATTCTGGGAGGTCGAATAAGTCGGGCAGAGAAAGCGCCGGAATGTTCTTAGCAGGAGCTGAATCGTTGAGGCAGGAGGCAGGAGGCAGGTTTCCAAGGGGTGGGGTGGGGAGGAGCGTCAGGAGTTCGAGCTGCCAGGTTGGCTGAGGGACGAGTTGGAAAGAGTTTGAAGGAACGCAGCGAGTTGGGGACGTCGGGATTGGAACTGCACTGTCTAACTCATAGCTGTTTGAACGTTGTTTCGACTGCTCGACACTTGCCTGAACCTCTGGTCCAGATCAGTGTGTGAGCTGTGTACAATTCCTGTCTCCTCACTTAAGCAGGGACATACTCATATTGGGCAAAATTCAGGGAAGTTCATGAGGTTGATTTCTGGGGCCTCCAATGAGAGGCAATTGAGTCAGTTGGGCCCGTCACTCATTGGAGTTAGGGCAACACGGTGGCACAGTGGTTAGTAATGCTGCCTCACAGCGCCAGGGACCTAGGTTCGATTCCCGGCTTGGGTCACTGTCTGTGCAGAGTCTGCACGTTCTCCCCGTGTCTGCGTGGGTTTCCTCCGGGTGCTCCTACAGTCCAAAGATGGGTTAGGTCGATTGGCCGTGCTAAATTAACCCTAGTTTCGGGGAAATAGCAGGGTAATATGTGGGGTTACGTGGATAGTGTGAGATTGTTGTCGGTGCAGGTTCGATGGGCTGAATGGCTTCCTTCTGTACTGTAGGGATTCTATGATTCTATGAAGCATAAAATATTCAGAGGGGGCTTAAGGGGATAGATGCTATGGGGATGACTCCCCTCATGGGCAAAACTAGAAATGGCAAGGGGGGGGGGCACAGTTTAAAGATATGGGGTTGGACTTACCACGCCTCCCACCACCGTTTCCCGTTGAATGTTCTCCCTTGTCGCTGGGAATCCTGTAGTTCGGCAAGGGGGGGGCGGGGGATCTTTGGAAGTTTCTTCCCCACAGGGCTGTGGAGGCTGGGTCACTCACTATATTCAAAACTGAGTTACAGAGATTCTTGATCGAGAAGGGGGTCAAGGGTAGCAGAGCAAACACTAGGAGCCAAATGGCCTCCTCCTATTCCTTATGCTCGTATTAGCAAAACGATCAACGCCCTCTGGACCACGGGCGATTGTACCTGTTCACAGAATCCTAGAATCCCGAGAAGGAGGCTATTCGGCCCATCGGGCCAGCACCGACAACAATCCCACCCTGGCCCCATCCCCATAACCCCACGTATTTACCCTGCTCAGCCCCTTGACACTAAGGGGCAATTTAGCATGGCCAATCCACCTAACCTACACATCTTTGGACACTAAGGGGCAATTTAGCATGGCCAATCCACCTAACCTGCACATCTTTGGACACTAAGGAGCAATTTAGCATGGCCAGTCCACCTAACCTACACATCTTTGGACACTAAGGGGCAATTTAGCACGGCCAATCCACCTAACCTACACATCTTTGAACACTAAGGGGCAATTTAGCCCGGCCAATCCAGCTAACCCACACATCTTTGGACTGTGGGAGAAAACCGGAGCCCCTGGGGGAGAATGTACAAACTCCACACAGACAGTGACCCAAGCTGGGAATCGAACCTGGGTCCCTGGTGCTGTGAGGCAGCAGTGCTAACCACTGTGCCGCCACTCCAGATTTTTATGATACGGTCATATTCCATGTTGTTGATATCAAACCTAAACACAGCGTACCAGTCTGGAGTTACACTGATGCAATCCATTAACCATGTATCACATGTGGCTGCTGTACCCTTTGAAGGGATAGGATTACCACAGTCTCCCCTCATGAGGCCATTCACAAGGTATTGGCGTGCCTTAGTTATATTACCAGACTGCAGTAAAGCTGTGTCCAGGCCTAATCCAGAGAACCTGAATATTACCAAGACAAGTTTAGAAATTAGTTGAAAAATCAGACATTTGATTTGATTTATTATTGTCACATGTATTGGGATACAGTGAAAAGTATTGTTTCTTGCGCACGATACAGACAAAGCATACCGTTCATAGAGTACATAGGGGAGAAAGAAAGGAGAGGGTGCAGAATGTAGTGTTACAGTCATTGTTAGAAAAACCCATCTGGGTTCACTAATGTCCTTTAGGGAAGGAAATCTGCCATCCTTACCCGGTCTGGCCTACATGTGACTCCAGAGCCACAGCAATGGTGGTCGACTCTTAATTGCCCTCTGAAATGGCCTGAGCGAGACACTCAGTTCAAGGGGCAAATAGGGATGGGCAATAAATGCTGGCCCAGCCCAGAGAGAGTATGGTGGCAGCTTTCCTCCCCTGAAGGGTATTTGTGAAACAACTTGGTCACTTTTACTGATACCGTCTTTATATCGATAGTCATCGACTTCAGGAAGTGTAGAGGAGAACATGCCCCTGTCTACATCAACGGGAATGAAGTAGAAATGGAGAGCTTCAAGTGTTTAGGTGTCCAGATCACCAACAACCTGTTCTGGTCCCCCCCATGCCGACACTATAGTTAAGAAAGCCCCACCAACGCCTCTACTTTCTCAGAAGACTAAGGAAATTTGGCATGTCAGCTACGACTCTCAAAAACTTTTACAGATGCACCATAGAAAGCATTCTTTCTGGGTGTATCGCAGCTTGGTATGGCTCCTGCTCTGCTCAAGATCGCAAGAAACTACAAAGGATCATGAACGTAGCCCAGTCCATCACTCAAACCTGGAGGAACGGTGAGGGTGACGTGCACAGCCTCCCATCCATTGACTCTGTCTACACTTCCCGCTGCCTCAGGAAAAGCAGCTGGCATAATTAAGGACCCCACGCACCCCGGACATTCTCTCTCCCACCTTCTTCCACCGGGAAAAAGATACAAAAGTCTGAGGTCACGTACCAATCAACTCAAAAACAGCTTCTTCCCTGCTGCCATCAGACTTTTGAATGGACCTACCTCGTATTAAGTTGACCTTTCTTGCACCCTGGCTATGACTGTAACACTACATTCTGCACTCTCTCCTTTCCTTCTCTATGAACGGTATGCTTTGTCTGTATACCGTGCAAGAAACAATACTTATCACTGTATCCCAATACATGTGACAATAATAAATCAAATCAAATCAAACTCAGGACATCCCAAAGCTCTTCAGAGCCCATGAAGTGCTTTTGAAAAGTAGTCACCGTTATGATCAGGTGGATTGGCCATGCTAAATTGATCCTAGTGTCAGGGGGATTAGCAGGGTAAATAAGAGGGGCTATGGGGTTCGGGCCTGGGTAGGATTGCGTTTGGTGCAGACTCGATGGGCCAAATGGCCTCCTTCTGCACTGTAGGGATTCTATGATTCTATGATGCAGGAAATTGTAACGGCCAGTTTACACACAGCAAGCTCCCACAAACAGCAATGTAATAATGACCAGACTGTCTGTTTTAATCAGTCACGTCCGATGAGGGGTAACCAATGGCTTCCTGGTTCTACCCAATATTCCAGTGCTGGGAATGAGAGAACCACAGCCAAACTTCAGACACTTTTATCAGGATTCACTTACAAGCACCACCGATACTCACACAGCAACAGAAAATGCTGGAAAATCTCAGCAGCTCTGACAGCCTCTGTGGAGAGAGAATAGAGCCAATGTTTCAAGTCTAGGTGACCCTAGGCCCATTCAAAAGTCTGACGGCAGCAGGGAAGAAGCTGTTCTTGAGTCGGTTGGTGCGTGACCTCAGACTTTTGTATCTTTTTCCCCATGGAAGAAGGTGGAAGAGAGAATGTCCGGGGTGCTGGCTGCTTTTCCCGAGGCAGCGGGAAGTGTAGACAGAGTCAATGGATGGGAGGCTGGTTTGCGTGAGGTGCTACTGAAATGCAACTCTTTCCCACAACACCACCCCTCCCCCCCACCCCCCACCCACCTGACTCTTGTGTTTCATATCACCGTCGATGGTCAGTCCTTCAGTAAACCCAAGCTAACCACTGTGCCACCACCAGGGTGCATGGGGTCCTTTATTATGCTGGCTGCTTTTCCCCGAGGCAGCGGGAAGTGTAGACAGAGTCAATGGATGGGAGGCTGGTTTGTGTGATGGACTGATTTGATTTGATTTATTATTGTCACATGTATTAACATACAGTGAAAAGTATTGTTTCTTGCGCGCTATACAAAGCATACCATTCATAGAGAAGGAAAGGAGAGGGTGCAGAATGTAGTGTTACAGTTATAGCTAGGGTGTAGAGAAAGATCAACTTAATGCGGGGTAGGTCCATTCAAAAGTCTGACAGCAGCAGGGAAGAAGCTGTTCTTGGTATGTGGCCTCAGACTTTTGTATCTTTTTCCCGACGGAAGAAGGTGGAAGAGAGAATGTCCGGGGTGCGTGGGGTCCTTAATTATGCTGGCTGCTTTTCCCGAGGCAGTGGGAAGTGTAGACAGAGTCAATGGATGGGGGGTGGTTTCCGTGATGGACTGGGCTACATTCACGACCTTTTGTAGTTCCTTGCGGTCTTGGGCAGAGCAGGAGCCCAGACCAAGCTGTGATACAACCAGAAAGAATGCTTTCTATGGTGCATGTGTAAAAGTTGGTGAGAGTTGTAGCTGACATGCTGAATTTCTTTAGTCTTCTGAGAAAGTAGAGGCGTTGGTGGGGCTTTCTTAACTATAGTGTCACCGTTGAGGTGGTGGTGAGCTGCCTTCTTGAGCCCGCTGCAGTCTCTGAGGTGTAGGTACACCCACAGTGCTGTTAGGGAGGGAGTTTCAGGATTTCGACCCAACGACATTGTAAGAACAGCCGATATATTTCCAAGTCAGGATGGTGAGTGACTGGGAGGTGGTGGTGTTCCCAGGTATCTGCTGCCCTTGTCCTAGATGGTAGTGGTTGTGGGTTTGGAAGGTCCTGGATGGTGTCTTTTGAGTGTGGCAGGAGCTGTGAAAAAAGGCATTATGTTGTTGGTGGTCGGCCTGGATTCTTGGTTCTGGCGTTTGTGACTTTTTTCGTAGCATCCAGAAACAGATGTTTCCTGTAATGTTTGTCGCAAGGGACACTTTGATTTTTCAACTCTCAACTGATTACTCTGTCTCCGTTCAAAACTTCCAAAGTGCTTAAAAATGCAAGGTCACGTTCCAAGGTTCACATTTCATGTCCCAAGTATTCCGGGAAATCGTGGGTAACCTGGGCGTGAGCCAGCTGAAGTCCTCAGTGTTTTGCCCGCTATCGCGAAGGGTGCTGGAACCAGAACCTAAAAACAATGTTCCATGCATACTGATGTGTCTCTGTGATTTGGATAAAGGACCAGGTTTTATTCTATAAACCAGAGAATGCTGGATAAACTCGGCAGGGCTGGCAGCAGTGTGGAGAGAGAAACAGAGTTAACGTTTCGGGTCTAAATTCTATCTGTTCTCCACAAGTGACTCATCCACTGAGCCCACCAGTTTTAGAATCATAGAATCCCTACAGTGCAGAAGAGACCATTCGGCCCAAAAAATCTGCACTGACTCTCCAAAGAGCATCTTACCCAGACTGCTGCCCATCCTCGTAATCCCATGCATTTACCATGGCCAATCCATCTAACCTGCACATCTTTGGACACTAAGGGGCAATTTAGCATGGCCATTCCACCTAACCTGCACATCTTTGGACACTAAGGGGCAATTTAGCATGGCCAATCCACCTAACCTGCACATCTTTGGACACTAAGGGGCAATTTAGCATGGCCAATCCACCTAACCTGCACATCTTTGGACACTAAGGGGCAATTTAGCATGGCCATTCCACCTAACCTGCACATCTTTGGACACTAAGGGGCAATTTAGCATGGCCAATCCACCTAACCTGCACATCTTTGGACACTAAGGGGCAATTTAGCATGGCCAATCCACCTAAGCTACACATCTTTGGAACTAAGAGGCAATTTAGCATGGCCAATTCACCTAACCCATGCATCTTTGGAACTAAGAGGCAATTTAGCATGGCCAATCCACCTAACCTGCACATCTTTGGACTGTGGGAGGAAACCCACGCAGACACGGGGAGAACGCACAAGCTCCTTTAGTTTACAGACACAAGTGAGTGGTCTTCTGAAAGCAAATCAAGGAGAGATTTTTGGAACAGAAGAAGCAAGTCATCATGCTGAAGGACTGTGATGATAGTCCCTTTGAGGGCAACACAGCAGAGGAAGGATGACCTGGCTTGGGTGACCAATCACGACTCAGCGTGGGGAATCACCCTGGGGAAGGCCTTCTCTTTGGACAGAGGTATCTTGGAGCTAGTTGGAAATCTGCTGTTGCTCTTGGATATCACGTTAAATAAACTCCTTTCGGTTCATGAGCGGCATCTTTGGAAGTACATTGTCACAACTAGGCAACCGTGGTCCGTGAGGGCCTCAGGAGAGCCGATGATATGGCTCGGGAACAGCTATGAAAGAGCAGGCAGACAAACATGTCGAGTGTGTTAGCCAGGAGACTGGGTGCTACTGCTGCTACCAATACCCGGTGCACCTCTAGAAGCCCAGTTCAGTGGCCTGGGCGGTGTAGCAAAGAAGCTGGGGGAGGTAAACTGTCTCACTGACATCCCAGACTGCATGAGAAAGCAAAGGCTGTGTCATAGAATCATAGAATCTTACAGTGCAGAAGGAGGCCATTCGGCCCATCGAGTCTGCACCGACCACAATTCAACCCAGGCCCTATCCCTGTAACCCCATGCATTCACCCTAGCAAGTCCCCCTGACACTAAGGGGCATTTTAGCACGGCCAATCCACCTAACCTGCACATTTTGGACTGTGGGAGGAAACCGGAGCACCCGGAGGAAACCCACACAGACACGGGGAGAACGTGCAAACTCCGCACAGACAGTGACCCAAGGTGGGAAGCGAACCCGGATCCGTGGCACTGTGAGGCAGCCGTGCTAACCACTGTGCCACCCTGCCGCCTACGTCATATGTCAGGCTGCTAAAACATCATCCCAGCAAGGACGGGTCAGGCGGGTCACAGTCTGTCGAAAAATGACAGACCTGGAGGAACGGTGAGGGTGACGTACACAGCCTCCCATCCATTGACTCTGTCTACACTTCCTGCTGCCTCGGGAAAAGCAGCCAGCATAATTAAGGACCCCCACGCACCCCGGACATTCTCTCTCCCACCTTCTTCCGTCGGGAAAAGACACAAAAGTCTGAGGTCACGGACCAACCGACTCAAGAACAGCTTCTTCCCTACCTTTCTCTACACCCTAGCTATGACTGTAACACTACATTCTGCTCCCTCTCCTTTCCTTCTCTATGAACGGTATGCTTTGTCTGTATAGCACGCAAGAAACAATACTTTTCACTCTATCCCAATACATGTGACAATAATAAATCAAATCAAAACCTTCTCTCCAGATAGAATAGGCTGAATTTCGAGTGAAACTGGATGCCATGTTCACCCACCTAAATGCAGAACAGTGAGGGGACCTGACAAGGCAGCTCACAAAAAGCATCTGTAGAGACAGGCCCATCTGCCTCCTTTCCTTCTCCCCTATGTACTCTATGAATGGTATGCTCTGTCTGTATAGCGCGCAACAAACTATACTTTTCACTCTATCCCAATACATGTGACAATAATAAATCAAATCAAATCCTTCTCCCCTATGTACTCTATGAACGGTATGCTTTGTCTGTATAGCGTGCAAGAAACAATACTTTTCACTCTATCCCAATACATGTGACAATAATAAATCAAATCTATCACTTCTAGCCTGACATGATGTGGAGTTGGGTGGCATATAGGGTAACAGTCCAAAGATGTGCGGGTTAGGTTGATTGGCCATGCTAAAAATTGCCCTTAGTGTCCTGAGATGCGTAGATTAGAGGGATTAGTAGGTAAATATGTAGGGATATGGGAGTAGGGCCTGGGTGGGATTGTGGTCGGTGCAGACTCGATGGGCCGAATGGCCTCTTTCTGTACTGTAGGGTTTCTATGATTTCTATGAATCCTATTGGCTAGGCCCAAAAGAGAGAAGATTGACTACACCTTGGAGTACCAACTGATCGAGCCTCGCTGGTGATCCCCAGTTGTGTTCGTGCCCAAGCTCGATGGCTTCACAAAGCTTCGGTATTTACTCCCGAAGGTTAATGCAGTGACCAGAGCTACTCCGGCTGGGTGTCTGCATAGATAGGATGGGGAAAGCAGCCTCACTTACAAAGATAGATTTACTCGAGGCATACTGGGACGTTCCACTAGCTGCCCATGCCAGGGAAATCTCCACCTTTGTGACTCCAGATGGGTTATACCAGCGTCAAGCCATGCCTTTTGGACTCAGAAATGCCCCCGCCACCTTTCAAAGACTAATGAACCAGGTGGTGACGGGCTTATCCAATTGTGCAGTGAACCCAGACCCTCCTCGAGTACCGGTGGATTGGCCATGATCATAGAATCATAGAATCCCTACAGTACAGAAAGAGGCCATTCGGCCCATCGAGTCTGCACCGACCACAATCCCACCCAGGCCCTACCCCCATATCCCTACATATTTTACCCGCTAATCCCTCTAATCTATGCATCCCAGGACACTAAGGGGCAATTTTTAGCATGGCCAATCAACCTAACCCGCACATCTTTGGACTGATGGTCCCAAGGGTGGCACAGCGGGTTAGCACTGCTGCCTCACAGCTCCAGGGACCCGGGTTCGATTCCCGGCTTGGGTCACTGTCTGTGTGGAGTTTGCACGTTCTCCCCGTGTCTGCGTGGAGTTTGCACGTTCTCCCCGTGTCTGCATTGGTTTCTTCCGGGTGCTCCGGTTTCCTCCCACAGTCCAAAGATGTGCGGGTTAGGAGGATTGGCCGTGCTAAATTGCCCCATAGTGTCCCAGGCTGCATAGGTTAGAGAGATTAGTGGGGTAAATATGTGGGGTTACGGGGATAGGGTCTGGATGGGATTGTTGGTGCAGACTCGATGGGCCGAATGGCCTCCTTCTGCACTGTAAGGTTTCTATGATTCTATGTGCTGGTTCGATGGATTGGCCATGTTCACTTGCCCTTAAGTTTTTTATATTCATTCATGAGCTGCCAGCATTTATTGCTCATACCTAGTTGCCCCTTGAGAAGGTGGTGGTGAGCCGCCATCTTGAATCGCTGCAGTCCACGTGCTGTGGGTTGACCCACAATGCCATTAGGGAGGGAATTCCAGGATTTTGACTCAGCGACAGTGAAGGAACGGCCGATATATTCCCAAGTCAGGATGGTGAGCGGCTTGGAGGGGAAATTGCAGGTGGTGGTGTTCTGCTGCCCTTGTCCTTCTGGATGGAAGTGGTCATGAGTTTGGAAGGTGCTGTCTAAGGATCTTTGGTGAATTGCTGCACTGCATGTTCTAGATAGTACACAGTGCTGCTACTGAGTGTCGGTGGTGGAGGGAGTGAATGTTTGTGGATGTGGTGCCAATCAAATGTCCCAAGGGTATAGAGTGAATGCAAACCGGCTTTTTCCACTGAGGCGAGGGGAGAAAAAAACCCAGAGGGCATGGGTTAAGGGTGAAAGGAGAAAAGTTTAAAGGGAATATCAGGGGGGGCTTCTTCATGCAGAGAGTGGTGGGAGGGTGGAATGAGCTGCTGGATAAAGTAGTAAATAACATTTAAGAAAAACTTGGATGGGATCATGGATGAGAGGGGTGTGGAGGGATATGGTCCAAGTGCAGGTCAGTGGGACTCGGCAAAAAATGGTTCGGCACAGACAAGAAGGGCCAAAAGGCCTGTTTCTGAGCTGTAATTTTCTATGGTTCTATGTGTCGGTGAAGGGGAATAGCAGGGTGGGGGCAGTGGGGAGGTGCCTGGGTAAGATGATCTGCCGGAGAGTCAGAGCTGACTCAATGGGCTGAATGGTCTCCTTCTGCAGTGTAGGGATTCTATGACGTTCTGCGACCTGGGGCACTCACTTAGAGCAACTGGATGCCCTCTTCCAGAGAGTACAGTCAGTGGTCAATATCGCATTGAACAAGTTCTCTAAGGATCAGTTGACCTATCCAGGACACGTGGTGAGTCCAGGACACGTGGTGAGTCCAGGACACGTGGTGAGTCCAGGACACGTGGTGAGTCCAGGACACGTGGTGAGCCCAGGACACGTGGTGAGTCCAGGACACGTGGTGAGTCCAGGACACGTGGTGAGTCCAGGACACGTGGTGAGTCCAGGACACGTGGTGAGTCCAGGACACGTGGTGAGCCCAGGACACGTGGTGAGCCCAGGCCCAGAGCTAACGTACACACAGTGATACGGCTTCCCAACCTCACAATAAAATCATAAGATCTTTTCAGGATGTTACACCCAAATATCATCACTGACAAACCTACCACAGAAAAAAAATTAAAACTGGTATGGAGCGACAGTTTTTGAGAAGCAGAAAGCTATTTTAATAAATGAAGCAGTGCCAACAGATCCAAATTCACCAGAGATTCCCGTGAGCTGGGGATCAGGAATCTCCTCATCTCAAAGAGCAATCCGAAAGAGAGAGATTGATTGGGTACTTTTTATATCTTGTAATCAAACGAGAGGAATCTCGTTCCATTTCTTTGTGAAGGGGAGGTGTCCCGAGGCTAAGCACCTTTAATTTGGAAAAGATAAAGTTTCCACATTTCAACTGTCTGGAAATGTCGCAATCGTGTGTGTGAGTGTGTGTGTGTGTGCGTGTGTGTGTGCGTGTGCGTGTGCGTGTGTGTGCGTGTGCGTGTGTGTGCGTGTGTGTGTGTGAGTGTGTGTGTGTGCGTGTGCGTGCGTGTGCGTGTGCATGAGTGTGTCTATGTGTGTGACTACCCAATTAGTCTTGTCTATTTCAGAGTGTGTGTGTGTGTTTATATGTTTGTGTCTGAGTGTGTGTGTGTTTGTGAGTGGGTGTGTGTGAGTGTGTGTGACTGTGTGAGAGTGAGTGTGTGAATGTGTGAGTGCATGTGTGAGCGTGAGTGTGTGTATTGTGTGATTGTGTGTGTGCATGTGTGATTGTGAGTATGATTGTGAGTATGTGTGCGCACAAGTGTGTGTGTGAGTATGAATCTGTGTGACTGTGTGTGTATGAATGTGTGTGAATGTGTGTGCGTATGCGTGTGTGTGTGAGTGTGGTGTGGGGGGGAGGGTGCATGTGTGAGTGTGTGTGTGTGTGTGTGTGGGAGTGGTGTGGGGGGTATGTAGGTGAGTGTGTGTGGGTGTGTGTGGGTGCATGTGTGTGAGTGTGTGTGGGTGTGCGGAAGGGGAATTTTCCTGGGGTGTCCCACTGGGGAGTCTTTATCTGAAGACACGGATTGAGGAGCGAGGTGTCTGGTTACTTAACACTACATGTGGCCAGTTACTAAGTTACGTTTTAACAGTTTGCGAGGATGATTACAGCTTGGATTGCTGGTACAAAACTAAATTGTAACTCATCACCGAACATTGTGCAATGCCGGCGGAGGCAGAGAGAGATAGATTCTTTTTTTACAGTTTATTTATTTGTGTAACAAGTCGGCTTACATTAACACTGCAATGAAGTTACTGTGAAAATCCCCTAGTCGCCACACTCGGATAACACCGGGGGAGAATTTAGCACGGCCAGTGCACCCTAGCCAGCATGTCATTCGAACTGTGGGAGTAAACTGGAGCCCCCGGAGAAAACCCACGCAGACACGGGGAGAACATGCAGACTCCGCACAGACAGTGACCCAAGCCAGGTATGGAACCCGGGTCCCTGGCGCTGTGAAGTAGCAGTGCTAACCACTGTGCCACCGTGCCGCCCATCTTGATGAGTAAGTGGAAGGTGAAAGGTTATTGGGGGACAGGCAGGAAAGAGGAGATAAAGTTCCAATCAGATCAGCCATGGCCTTATTGAGTGGGCAGATTCAAAGGGGCCGAGTGGCCTCCTCCTGCTCCGAATTGGTATCTCTGTGGCTTTTCAGCTCTGATCAAATGACTGAAGTACCGACCTTTGCTTTTCTGCTTGTCACTCTTTTGGCTGCTGCGTTCCAGGCTTTGGGCCTAGTGATTGACCAATGGAACTCTTAGCCTCCGGCTTAACCTCCGCGGCCAGAGTTTTACGTTGCTCGCACAAGTGCGTACTGACCTGGAGGTGGGTGAAGTAGGATGCTAGCAGGACTTGATGGATTGAGTTATAAGGAGAGGCTGGATAGACCGGGACTTTTTTCTCTGGAGCGTAGGAGGCTGAGGGGTGATCTTATAGAGTTCTATAAAATAATGAGGGCCACAGATCAGCCAGATAGTCAATACCTTTTCCCAAAGGTAGGGGGGTCTAAAACTAGAGGACATAGGTTTAAGGTGAGAGGGGAGAGATACAAAAGGGTCCAGAGGGGCAATTTTTTCACACAGAGGGTGGTGAGTGTCTGGAACGAGCTGCCGGAGGCAGTAGTAGAGATGGGTACAATTTTATCTTTTAAAAAGCATTTAAATAGTTACATGGGTACGATGGGTATAGAGGGATATGGGCCAAATGCGGGCAATTGGGATTAGCTTAGGGGTTTTAAAAAAAAAGGGTGGCATGGACAATCATAGAAACCCTACAGTGCAGAAGGAGGCCATTCGGCCCATCGAGTCTGCACCGACCACAATCCCACCCAGGCCCTATCCCCACATATTCACCCGCTAATCCCTCTAACCTACGCATCCCAGGACTCTAAGGGGCAATTTTTAAACCTGGCCAATCAACCTAACCCGCACATCTTTGGACAAGTTGGGCCGAAGGGCCTGTTTCCATGCTGGAAACCTCGATGACTCTATAAGTTGTGTGAAAAGATGCCTCCCGATGTCATTGCGCGTTTGCACAATATCTGGGAGGGCGGGTGCCTGCCTCGACGGGCAGCACAGTGGTTAGCACCGCTGCCTCACAACTCTAGCGATCCAGGGTTCGATTCCCGGCCTTGGGTCACTGTCTGTGTGGAGTCTGCACATTCTCCCCCATGTCTGCGTGGGTTTCCTCCGGGTGCTCCAGTTTCCCCCCACAGTCCAAAGACTCGCTGGTTAGGGTGAATTGGCCGTGCTAAATTCTCCCTCAGTGTTACCCGAACAGGCGCCAGAGTGTGGCGACTAGGGGATTTTCACAGTAACTTCCTTGCAGTGTTAATGTCAGCCTACTTGTGACACTAATAAATAAACTTAAAACTTCACCAAATATGCTGCTGTATTTCTTTATCTTACTCCACCTTCTTCCGTTGGGAAAAAGATTCAAAAGTCTGAGGTCACGAACCAACCGACTCAAGAACAGCTTCTTCCCTGCTGCCGTCAGACTTTTGGATGGACCTCGCATTAAGTTGATCTTTCTCTACACCTTAGCTGTGACTGTAACACTGCATTCTGCACTCCCTCGTTTCCTACTCTATGAACGGTATGCTTTGTCTGTATAGCGCGCAAGAAACAATACTTTTCACTGTATACTCATTCATGTGACAATAATAAATCAAATCAAAATCTAACCCCTCCTACACTGAGATGGATGAAGGCAAATGGCACGTTGACCATTAACGTAAGGAGATCGGGGTATAAGAATAAGGAAGTCTTGCTACAATTTCACAGGGGAGGGATGGGGAGTGGCTTTGGACAGACCATACCTGGAATACTGTGCGCAGTGTTGGTATTCATATTTAAGGAAGGATATACTTGCATTGGAGGCAACACAGCGAAGATCCATTAAATTGGCCCCTGTATGACGGGGTTGGCCTATGATGAGAGGTTGAGTAAACTGGGCCTATATTCTTTGGGTTTAGAAGAATTCGAGGCGATCCCATCGAAACGCACACGATTCTAAGGGGGTTTGACGGGGTGGACGCTGAGAGATTGTTTCCCGCTGGCTGGGGGGATCTAAAACACGGAGGGGATGCTTTGTGGGAGCGTCATCGAAGAATGATTGACACGGAGCCACATGAGGAGATAGTACGGCAGGTGAAAGAGGGGTAGCTTGAGGAGCATGTTGAAGGAGGAGGGAGGAGGGGGGGTAGAGGTGGGGGCAGGCTTAAGGAGGGAATTTCCGAACTTGGGGAACAGGTAACTAAAGGCACGGCTGCCAATGGCGGCATGATGGGAATCCGGGGATGTGTCAGGGGGCCAAAATTGGAGGAGCGCAGGGATCTTGGGGAGTAGCAAGACTGAAGGAGAGAGGCAGCGGGAAAATAGAAATGGGGGTGGGGCCGGGGATGCACAAATCACCAGGTTCAAGCACTTTTGAAAGATGGCAGCCAATTTGTGCACAGCAAGCCCCCGCCAATCTCTCACCTCTGTTCTTTCCTTGTCCCCATCTAGGTCTGAGAATTCACAAGTGGTGGGCGATGCTTACCGCAAGCGGGAGAGTCTAGAAGATGAATGAACATGTCGCAAGCCCGATGGTCGACAATGGTTCGAGTGAGGAACTCCCGCAGAACGCCTCCAACTCCTGCAACAAGGACGAGTCGTACAAGTATGTCTTCCTGCCCGTCTGCTACACCTACACCTGCATCCTCAGCCTGGTGCTCAACTCCATCATCCTCTGCAGCATCCTCAAGCGCCGGAAGGAATGGAATTGCTCCCTCATCTACATGTTCAATCTGGCGCTGACTGACTTCATGTACGGCCTCTCGCTGCCGTTCCTCATTGCCAGCTATATCATGCACGATGTCTGGGTCTTTGGGGACTTCACGTGCCGCCTGGTTCGTTTCCTCTTCTACTTCAACCTCTACTGCAGTATCTTCTTCCTCACCTGTATCAGCTTCCACCGCTACCTGGGCATCTGCCACCCCATGAAGACCATCACCATGGAGACCAAGAAGACGGCCCGGGTGGTCTGCGTGCTGGTCTGGCTGGTGGTCCTAGCCCTCACCTGCCCCATCTTCCACTTCGCCAAGACGGCTGCCTTCAACAACGCCACCAACTGCTGGGACGACGCGTTGGACACCGAATACCCGCACTACGTGCCCTACGGGATCATCCTGCACTCCGTCGGCTTCTTCTTGCCCTTCTCCATCATCGCCTGGTGCTACTCCCGGGTGATAAAGACCATCTTCAAGACCATCAACAACCAGGAGTTCAAATCCGCTGCCCCGGGCTTGGAGAAGAGGCGCAAGTCCATCAAGACCATCGTCACAATCACCCTCCTCTTTGCCCTCTGCTTTTTCCCATTCCACGTGACCAAGACCATCTTCCTGATCAACAAGGCCGTGCCCCACGTGGCCTGCACCACCAAGCGGGTGGTGACCATCTGCTACAAGGTCACCCGGCCCTTGGCCAGCTTCAACGCGTGGCTCAACGCGCTGCTGTACTTCCTCACCAAAGACAAGTGGCCACAGAACTGCCTGAAGGCCAAGAAGGACGCCGAGGACTCCAAGTCCTCGTGGAACATTTTCAAGCCCTTCAACCACCTGACGCCGCCCTCCTGAGCCAAGGCGGCCAGCTGGCGCGCGGCACCCGGAAGGGGGCGATTGGACCTGGCGCTAGGCCGGCGCGAGGTCCCAGGTTGGCGAGATCCGCGCTGTTCAGAGGGCGGAGCTCAAGTGCAGGGAGAGATATCGGGGGCGTCACGTTCGGTCCTGGACGCGCGAGTGCCCGAGCTCTTCTCGCGGTCACCTGCACCCGTTTCAAGCTTTTTTTCCCCCCTTTTTTGACTGGCCGTTCTGACTGGACTGACGCGTCAGAAGATGATCATCAAGTACCCATGAAAATTAACCTCACAGAATTGCCCATCATTCCACATTCTGCCGTAACCGGGGCCAACAGGGAGCCCGACGTTAGAGACGGATGGGGGAACTTGAAGCTTCAAGTCAGGGCCTGTGATGGCTCGTGACCTCTGACCTCAGTTTGGCCGTCAGTTTCCCCCCCCCCCCCTCCCCAGAGGTCCATCCAGTGGCATCTCCACAGTGTCACAGCTATAGGGGACTGGGTTTCCAATGCCCCACCCCGCCCCCCAACCCTCTTTCCCCAAAGCACTTTACAGCTGATGAAGTACTTCTGGAAGCACGGCGACGCACAGCAAGATCCCACAAGCAACAATGGCCAGATCGACTGTGTGGTGTTGTTCTATTTGCGTGGTGTGTGTCTGTGTGTGTGTGCGCGCGTGCTCCATGTTGGCTTGATGGATAAACATCAGCCAGGACGCTGGGAGGGAGAACGACCCCTCGCTCTTCTCCAAACCACACCCGCGGCCGTGAGGCCTCCTCACGCCTCGTCCGAGAGGGCAGACGGGGGGAACCTCCGACTTGGCGTCTCGTCTGAAAGATGGCACGGCCGGCGGAGCAGCACTCCCTCAGTACCACTCTGGGTGCGCCCCTGGAACGGGACTCGACTCTGAGGCAGGAGGGGCAGAGAGCGACCCACTGAGCCACACCGTTAACGGCTTTGACTTTTGTTTGACCCTGCAGGCTCCATGACCACTTGCAATGTTGGACGTTTGGGAGCTTGCCTTCTATGTGTTTTATCTCCAGACGGTGACTATTGTTGAGTTGGTGAGGTCAAACCACCCTCCCCCAGCCCCAGAACCCTCACTCCCACCTCCCCCCTCTTGACACGTTGACCTCCATCAACTCCACTTCTGTTCCTGAAATGCAAACTGGCGGCAGCTCCACAAGATGACCTTGTCCGCTGACCCCTGGATTGGTTGTTGTGGTAGCCATTTTGATTTTTGGAAGGTGTCCTCCTTGAGGTCCTCACCTGTCAATCAGCACCCCCCCCCCCCCCCCTCTACTGCGGTCTGTTTAATGTATTGTAGTCATTATAACGTTATATCAAACAGAGATCGGCACTGTTGATGGTTGTCGCAAGTCATTCCGCCGCCGTTCGCTGCCCTCTTCTTTGCTTCCTTCTCCTCCTGCAGTGGGTTTCTCCGATACTTTGGCCACTGGTTGGGGTGATTGTTGGGCTGGTTTTCCGATTGCGGGGGTGGGGTGGGGTGGGGCACCGTGGCTGAACTCAGATCCGGCAATGATAACAATCAGTGAGCGAGTGCTTCACTTTCTCTGCTCCGGGTACCTCAAGGGTCTTTTTTACTTAATTAATTCATGCGACATGGGCGTCGCCGGCTGGGCCAGAATTTATTCCCCATCCCTAGTTACCCGAGGGCAGCTGAGAGTCATCGCTGTGGCTCTGGAGTCACATGTAGGCCAGGTCGGCTAAGGACGGCAGATTACCTTCCCTAAAAGGACATTCATATCGTAGAATCCCTAAATGCAGAAGGAGGCCATTCGGCCCATCCAGTCTGCACCCACCACAATCCCACCCAGGCCCTATCCCCATAACCCCGCTTATTTACCCTACAAACCCCCCTGTCACTAAGGGGGCAAATTAGCACGGCCAATCCACCTAATCCGCACATCTTTGGAGTGTGGGAGGAAACCAGAGCACCCGGAGGAAACCCACGCAGACATGGGGAGAATGTGCAAACTCCGCACAGACAATGACCTGAGGCCGGAATTGAACCCAGGTCCCTGGCGCTGCAGAGCAGCAGTGCCAACCACTGCGCCACCACATTAGTGAACCAGATGGGTTTTCCCGACAATCGACAATGGGTCATCAGTAGATTCTTAATTCCAGATATTTTTTTACTGAATTCAAATTCCACCATCTGTTGTGGCGGGATTCGAACCCGGGTCCACAGAACATTAGTTGAGTTTCTGGATTAATTGTGTAGCCATAATACCACTAGGCCATCACCCTCCCCACAAGGACCAATCGCCTTGGCCTTGGCTCAGTCAGCGGAGGCCCGGGGTAGAGTGAGGGATTGCAAACCTGCCAGGGAAAGGCCTAGAGAAAGGCCCAGGAATTGCAGCTTGCTCACCATCGACGCTGCTGGGAGAGGAAACACTGTTAGTGGTTCCCGGGGGCACTAAGGTTGCTGGTATAGGCGGGTTTCAAGATACCAACAAATTCCATGATGGAATTTGGAATGATGGAACACCCCCCACTTGCCTGGATGGCTGCGGCTCCAACTACACTCCAGAAGCTCGACACCATCCAGGACAAAGCAGCCCCGCTTGATTAGCCCCCCATCCACAAACACCCACTCCCTCCACCACCCACGCTCAGTAGCAGCGTGTGTCCCATCTACAAGATGCACCGCAGCGACTCACCAAGGCTCCTTAGACAGCACCTTTCAAACACATGACCTCCAACACCTAGAAGGACAAGGGCAGCAGATACATGGGACCACATGGGTTTCGCTCCAAGTCACTCACCATCCTGACTTGGAAATATATCGGCCGTTCCTTCACCGTCGCTGGGTCAAAATCCTGGAAGTCCCTCCCTAACAGCATTGTGGGTGTACCTACTCCATCATGAACTGCAGTGGGTTCAAGAAGGCGGCTCACCCACCACCTTCTCAAGGGACAGTTAGGGATGGGCAATATACGCTGGCCTGTAAAATGAATTTAAAAACCTGCTCTCCTTCAAAACAGGCATTGTGGGATCTTTTACGTCCCCTTGAGGGGGCAGGTGGGACCTTGACTTAATGTCCCACCTGAAAAACAGCACCTTTGACACTCCCACCCGGGGGAGTGGCGGGGGTGCAGGGGGGGGTCACCCCACATATTTACCCCGCCAATTCCCCCTGACGCTAAGGGGCAATTTAGCATGACTAATCAACCTAACCTGCTCATCTTTGGAGTGTGGAAGGAGACCGGAGCACCCGGAGGAAACTCTCGCAGACACTGGGAGAACGTGCAGACTCCGCACAGTGACCCAAGCCGGGAATCGAACCCAGGTGCCTGGCACTGTGAGGCAACGGTGCTAACCACTGTGCCACCGTGCCGCCCCAAAGAAGCCATGGTACAGTGGAGCCAAACATGGCACAGAGTATGTTAGCAACAGAAAGAGGCCATTCAGCCTTCGGTTTGCCAACACTGCAGGGTTGATCTGAAGTCTCCAGGAATTGAAGGTTAATCTCCAGGTTGTTGCCGTGGTGTGGGAAATGCTGGGAGGCAAAATCATCGGGGCATTGGAAAAGATTGGGTTTTTTTGTTGTCAGTTCCTTTGAACCTTTCTCTTTAGTAGATAGAAAAACGTTGAAAATGGGTTAAAACAAAAAGAAGGACGTTTGGCTGACAATCAAACATCAGCCAAGTTGGGTAATAAGTCTTTTTGCTTTCCAACTGGAGTGGGAATACTGTGCGTGACAAGGACCGGGTGCGATGTGTGAAAATCCCTAGCCGTAATGTGGCGAAATCTCCGGGAATATGTTTAATTTCAGTTGGCAACCCTCTACAGCCCATTTGGTGCACCAGTTTTTAGGGTTAAAGTTTATTAGTCACAAGTAGGCTTACATTAACACTGCAATGAAGCTACTGTGAAAATCCCCTAGTCGCCACACTCCGGCACCTGTTCAGGTAACACTGAGGGAGAATTTTTAGCACGGCCAATGCAACTCACCGGCACGTCTTTCGTGCTGTGGGAGGAAACCGGAGCACCCGGAGGAAACAGGATGCAGACATGGGGGAGAACTCGCAAGCTCCATAGTGATCATAATATGGTAGAATTCAGTCTGCAATTTGAAAGAAGGAAGGCAGAATCAGATGTGAAGGTTCTACAGTTAAATAAAGGTAATTACAGGCGCATGAGGGAGGAACTGACAAAAATCGACTGGAAGCAGAGCCTAATGGGAAAGACAGTAGAACAGCAATGGCAGGAGTTTCTGGGAGTAATTGAGGACACAGTGCAGAGGTTCATCCCAAACAAAAGAAAGGTTATCAGAGGGGGGATTAGGCAGCCATGGCTGACAAAGGAAGTCAGGGAATGCATCAAGGCAAAAGAGAGAGCCTATAATGTGGCAAAGAGTAGTGGGAAGTCAGAAGATTGGGAAGGCTATAAAAACAAACAGAGGATAACAAAGAGAGAAATAAGGAAGGAGAGGATCAAATATGAAGGTAGGCTAGCCAGTAACATTAGGAATGATAGTAAAAGTTTCTTTAAATACATTAAAAACAAACGGGAGGCAAAAGTAGACATTGGGCCGCTCCAAAATGACGCTGGTAATCTAGTGATGGGAGACAAGGAAATAGCTGAGGAACTTAATAAGTACTTTGCGTCAGTCTTCACAGTAGAAGACATGAGTAATATCCCAACAATTCAGGAAAGTCAGGGGGCAGAGTTGAATATGGTTGCCATCACAAAGGAGAAAGTGCTAGAGAAACTAAAAGGTCTGAAAATTGATAAATCTCCGGGCCCAGATGGGCTACATCCTAGAGTTCTAAAGGAGATAGCTGAAGAAATAGTGGAGGCGTTAGTTATGATCTTTCAAAAGTCACTGGAGTCAGGGAAAGTCCCAGAGGATTGGAAAATCGCTGTTGTAACCCCACTGTTCAAGAAGGGAACAAGAAAAAAGATGGAAAATTATAGGCCAATTAGCCTAACCTCAGTTGTTGGCAAAATTCTAGAATCCATCGTTAAGGATGAGATTTCTAAATTCTTGGAAGTGCAGGGTCGGATTAAGACAAGTCAGCATGGATTTAGTAAGGGGAGGTCGTGCCTGACAAACCTGTTAGAGTTCTTTGAAGAGATAACAAATAGGTTAGACCAAGGAGAGCCAATGGATGTTATCTATCTTGACTTCCAAAAGGCCTTTGACAAGGTGCCTCACGGGAGACTGCTGAGTAAAATAAGGGCCCATGGTATTCGAGGCAAGGTACTAACATGGATTGACGATTGGCTGTCAGACAGAAGGCAGAGAGTTGGGATAAAAGGTTCTTTCTCAGAATGGCAACCGGTGACAAGTGGTGTCCCGCAGGGTTCAGTGTTGGGGCCACAGCTGTTCTCTTTATATATTAACGATCTAGATGACGGGACTGGGAGCATTCTGGCCAAGTTTGCCGATGATACAAAGATAGGTGGAGGGGCAGGTAGTATTGAGGAGGTGGGGAGGCTGCAGAAAGATTTAGACAGTTTAGGAGAGTGGTCCAAGAAGTGGCTGATGAAATTCAACGTGGGCAAGTGCGAGGTTGTACACTTTGGAAAAAAGAATAGAGGCATGGACTATTTTCTAAACGGTGACAAAATTCATAATGCTAAAGTGCAAAGGGACTTGGGAGTCCTAGTCCAGGATTCTCTAAAGGTAAACTTGCAGGTTGAGTCCGTAATTAAGAAAGCAAATGTAATGTTGTCATTTATCTCAAGAGGCTTGGAATACAAAAGCAGGGATGTACTTCTGAGGCTTTATAAAGCACTGGTTAGGCCCCATTTGGAGTACTGTGAGCAATTTTGGGCCCCACACCTCAGGAAGGACATACTGGCACTGGAGCGGGTCCAGCGGAGATTCACACGGATGATCCCAGGAATGGTAGGCCTGACATACGATGAACGTCTGAGGATCGTGGGATTATATTCATTGGAGTTTAGGAGGTTGAGGGGAGATCTGATAGAAACTTACAAGATAATGAACGGCTTAGATAGGATGGACGTAGGGAAGTTGTTTCCATTAACAGGGGAGACTAGGACGCGGGGGCACAGCCTTAGAATAAAAGGGAGTCACTTTAGAACAGAGATGAGGAGAAATTTCTTCAGCCAGAGAGTGGTGGGTCTGTGGAATTCATTGCCACAGAGGGCTGTGGAGGCCGAGACGTTGAGCGTCTTCAAGACAGAAATTGATAAATTCTTGATTTCTCGAGGAATTAAGGGCTATGGGGAGAGAGCGGGTAAATGGAGTTGAAATCAACCATGATTGAATGGTGGAGTGGACTCGATGGGCCGAATGGCCTTACTTCCGCTCCTATGTCTTATGGTCTTATGGACTCCAAGCTGGGAATGGAACCCAGGTCCCTGGCGCTGTGAGGCAGGGACCCGGGTCAGTCTCCCACCCACGTCAGTCTCCTCTGCTCCCCCCTTTCATCTCAACACTCCCCCCACTCCCCTTCCCCCAGCCAATTTATCCTTCTATTCCCATCTCCTTCGTGCGTTTACCCCAGCTTCCCCCTTCAACAGTATTCACCTCGACCACTCCCTGGATGGCTCAGTGGTTAGCACTGTGGTTCCCCACAGCGCCAGGGAACCAGGGTTCGATTCCGGCCTCGGGACACCGTCTGTCTGGAGTCTGCATGTTCTCCCCATGTCTGCGTGGGTTTGCTCCCACGCTCCAAAGACATGCGAGTTGCGTTGATTGGCCGTGCTAAATTGCCCCTGAGTGTCAGGAGGATTAGCGGGGTTAATAGGTGGGGTTACAGGAGTTAGGTCTCGGTGAGGTTGTTGCCGGTGCAGGCTCGATGGGCCAAATGGCCTCCTTTGGGGATTCTACAATTCTGGGGTAGTGAGTGACAACTTTTAAGCAGCGAAGGGATGGTGGAGGCGGATTCAATAATATTGTCAACAGGGGGGCATTGTGGGGCTGTTGGGGAGAGAGTGGAGGGGGACTAATTGGATGAGCTAGCATAGCAACCGTGAGCTGAATGGCCACTGTCTGTGCCATGTGATTCTATGAAATGCAACATCTCCCCCCCTCGCCCCACCACTTCAGCCTCCTCCACTCGAGATACTGTGTAAGCATGGTCCAAACCAAACAATATTATTGAAATGTCATTAACCTTAAAGACATTCCATTACAAGTTAACAAGGACTTTCTTGATCAACCGTGTGTCGGAGTTGGATAGGGTCCAAAGGTCAGAGGACAGCACATTGCTATGGAGACGGGGCTAAAGGGAGAAACAAGCATCAGTCCCAAAAGCTGTTATTAAATTCTCAGACAGTTTTTTTCACCAAGGGGGTTGGTGCCGACGCTCGAAAGTAGACTAAATATTGCGCAGTAAAATGACTCAATATTAATATATCGGCCGATCCTTCACCGTCACTGAGTCAAAGTCCTGGAATCCCCTCCTTAGCTGAACTGCGTGCTGACCACATGGACTTGAGGGGCAGCACGGTGGCACAGTGGTTAGCACTGCTGCCTCACAGCGCCAGGGACCCGGGTTCAATTCCGGACTTGGGTCACTGTCTGTGCGGAGTCTGCACGTTCTCCCCCCGTGTCTGCGTGGGTTTCCTCCTGGTGCTCTGGCTTCCTCCCACAGTCCAAAGATGTGCAGGTTAGCTGGATTGGCCATGCTAAATTGCCCCTTAGTGTCCAAAGATGTGTAGGTTAGGTGGATTGGCCATGCTAAATTGCCCCTTAGTGTCCAAAGATGTGCAGGTTAGGTGGATTGGCCATGCTAAATTGCCCCTTAGTGTCCAAAGATGTGCAGGTTAGGTGGATTGGCCATGCTAAATTGTCCCTTAGTATCCAAAGATGTGCAGGTTGGGTAGATTGGCCATGCTAAATTGCCCCTTAGTGTCCAAAGATGTGCAGGTTCGGTGGATTGGCCATGCTAAATTGTCCCTTACTGTCCAAAGATGTGCGGGTTAGGTGGATTGGCCATGCTAAATTGCCCCTTAGTGTCCAAAGATGTGCAGGTTCAGTGGATTGGCCATGCTAAATTGCCCCTTAGTGTCCAAAGATGTGCAGGTTAGGTGGATTGGCCATGCTAAATTGTCCCTTACTGTCCAAAGATGTGCAGGTTAGGTGGATTGGCCATGCTAAATTGCCCCTTAGTGTCCAAAGATGTGTAGATTAGATGGATTAGCCATGCTAAATTGCCCCTTAGTGTCCAAAGATGTGTAGATTAGATGGATTAGCGGTGTAAATGTGTGGGGTTACGATGATAGGGCAGGGGGTGGATCTGGGTAAGATGCTGAGTCGGTGCAGACTCGATGGGCCAAATGGCCTTCTTTTGCACAGTAGGGATTCTATGAATGGTGGAGTAGGTTTGGAGGGTCAAACGGCCTACTCCTGCTCTGATTTTCTATGTTTTTTGATTTCCAAATGTTATCATGGAATTGTTCGAGTGCGGAAGGAGGCCATTTGGCCCATTGTGTCTGTACCGGGTCTTCACCCAGCTCCATTTTCCCGTCATCAACCTGCAACCCTGAACTTTCCTCCTTTTCGGAAAACAGTATAATTTCCATTTGAAACGGTGCATTCCAGATCCTAACCACGCGCTTTGCCCTGTATCACTTCTGCTCCTTTTACTAATTATTTTAAAAAGTCTCACAATACCAGGTTAAAGTCCAACAGGTTTATTTGGAATCACGAGCTTTCGGAGCGCTGCTCCTTCATCAGGTGAGCTGAGAGGTAGCTTTCACAAACACGGCATATATAGACAGAGACACAATTGCAAGATAATGGTTGGAATGCGAGTCTTTACAGGTAATCACGTCTTTACAGGTACAGACAATGCGAGTGGAGAGAGGGATAATCGCGTTAAAGAGATGTGAATTGTCACAAGCCAGGACAGTTAGTCCTACTAACTAAATCCTATTAACTGGCTTAAGACAATTCACACCTCTTTAACCTGTGATTCCTCCACTGTACAGGAAACCAATCAACTTTTCTGTCTGGATTAGAGAAGATGGTGGGGTGAGATGGTGGGAGAGGCCTAGACTAAAGGCCTATAAATACCGGGGAGTCACAAATAGATCTGATAGGGAATCCAAGAGAAACCTCTTTATCCAGAAAGTGGAATTCACTGCCGCTGGGATTAGTTGACTTGCATTCCAATTCCAAATCCCTTCCCTCACCCAGTGACGCACTAAGGCAGACACTTGTCCGTTTCCATGGCTAGTTATTCCCGGAACAGGTCGCCAGTCTGTCACCAGGGGAACTTATAGCTGGAGGGGGCGCCACTCCACATCAAACATGGCTGACCAGGAGTCTCTCCCACTCTTACCATCAGCCATTGGCGTGTTTGGAAGGATTTTGCAGGTTGACACTCAACCTGTTTGGCCGCGTTATGGACGCACCTTCCTCGGCTGTCAAGTCCTGGGGTGGGACTCGAACCCGGAGCTTCTAGGCTCAGAGGCAGGGACGCTAACCCCACTCTGCCACAAGGACTCCAGCCGACTTGCGCGAATCCATTTAAAGGGGAACTGGGTACACATACACGTGAGGGGGAAAGGATCGGGAGGTTTGGTTGACAATGTGAGGTGACGAGGGGGCAAGAGGGTGGATGATATACACCAGTATGGACCACATGGGGCCTGTTCAAATCTGATGATGTTTCATGGAATAGTATTGCGTAAGGATTTTGGAAATGTGTTATTACGTTAAAGGTGCTATATAAATGCAAGTTGTTGTTCTACAGCATCGCACAGTGCCTCCCAGCTGAATTCCACATCAAACCACAAAAGGGGGTCCTGGAGGGGGTGGGGGGTGAGCGGGTGAGCAGGAGCTAGGCCTGTTCAGGCTTAGCGAGGGAATTCCAGAGTTTAGGCCGAGGTCACAGCTGCCACCTGGGGGGGCGAGGGGATTGGCCAGGGGCTAGAATATTGCAGGAAATCGCCAGGGTGGGGGGCACTGGAGGAAGGTGCAGAGTTGACAGAGTTGTGTCGAGGAGGCGCTGTGGGGAAACGGGATTCTCCGACCGCCATTTTGGGCATCGCCATCGGAGGGACCGGAACATCCCGCCGGCGGGAAGGGCCGGAAAATTCCGGCAAGTGGGTGGATTCACTCGGCCTTTACATTGCCAGCCTTTTATCAGTGCTGCCTTGCGGAGAGGAGTTGATGGGAGTTGGCTGGAAGAATGTTGGCATCTTTTCTCAGACACAAATTCCCAATGGAAATCGCCCTGATTGGCCGGGAACGTTGTATCTGACGTGGTGAGAAATTCCGTAGAATATTTGTGTGCAGAAACAGGCCATTCGGCCCTGCTGGTCGCTGCTGGCGGCCATCTTTGCTCCGCACTCCCCTTCATAATAATGGAAGAAATTGGAGCAGGAAACTGTGGATTTGGGCCCTTGAACCTGCTCCGCCATTCAACATGACTGCTCTTGTCAAAGAGAACCCCATTTCCCCACCTTTATCCCTTCGATTGCTCTTGTATTTTCAAATCAATTGGAAATATTTTCAATGGATGAGCATCGGGAAAAACATGATGAGGATTCCTCACCTTCCAAGTGAAGAAACCTCGCCTCACCTTGATGCAAAATGGCCGACCTGTTATCCCGAGACTGGGATTGCCCAGTCCAGTCAGTGATGATTCCTGCAGTGGGCAGTTCTGGAAAATCCTGCCCTCTGTTCCCTGGCTCTCTGGACCCTGCAGCCACCAGGGGGAAACAGTCAGCTTCTGCCCTCTCCTGGCCGCTAACAGGTCTGTATGCTTCGAAGAGATCACCTCTCGTTCTTCTGAAGTCCAGAGGATAATCGTTGAATCCCTGCAGGGTAGAAGGAGGCCATTCGGCCCATTGAGTTTGCAGCGACTCTCCAAAAGAGCATCTTACGCAGGCCCAACCCCCTGCCCTATTCCAGTAACACATATTTACCCCGCTAATTCCCCTAATTTATACATCTTTGGACACTAAGGGGCAATTTAGCATGGCCAATCTCCCTAACTTACACATCTTTGGACACTAAGGGGCAATTTAGCATGGCCAATCCACCTAACCCACACATCTTTGGTCACTAAAGGGCAATTTTGCATGGCCAATCCCCCTAATCTATACATCATGGACACTAAGGGGCAATTTAGCATGGCCAATCCATCAAACCCGCACATCTTTGGACACTAAGGGACAATTTAGTATGTCCAATCCACCCAACATGCATATCTTTGGACACTAAGAGACAATTTAGAATGTCCAATCCACCTAACTTGCACATCTTTGGACACTAAGGGACAATGTAGCATGGCCAATCCACCTAACCAGCACGTCTTTGATTACTAAGGGACAATTTAGCATGGCCAATCCACCTAACCAGCACGTCTTTCGGACTTTGGGAGGAAACCGGAGCACCCGGAGGAAACCCACGCAGACACGGGGAGAACGTGCAGACTCCACACAGACAGTGACCCAAGCCGGGAATTGAACCTGGGTCCTTGGCACTGTGAGGCAGCAGTGTTAACCACTGTGCCACCGTGCCGGGAGTGGGGATACCAGCCCCATTCTGCTAGATCTCACCTCACAGGACAACTCAGTAATTTCACCTTGACCCTCTCGTCTGCGTCTCTCTCTCCCATGTACTAATTGAACTTCCACTGCAATGCATGCCTGTCTGTCTTGGGTTTACATTGATCGTTCTGCCTCTGACTTACAGGAGGGCAATTGAATCCATTCTGCCCTGGCTTGCCCTTGTAGACCACGGGCTCTCTCTGGGTTGTGTGGGTGGCATTGTGAAATATTGTTGCCCAACCATCCTGGAGTCAAGGGGCAATGTAGCATGGTCAATCCACCTAAACTGAACATCTTTGGAGTGCGGGAGGAAACTGGAGCACCCCGGAGGAAACCCACGCAGACACGGGGAGAACGTGCAGACTCCGCACAGACAGTGACCCAAGCCGGGAATCGAACCTGGGTCCCTGGCGCTGTGAGGCAGCAGTGCTAACCCGCTGTGCCACCGTGCGGCCCATATCCACCCTATTGTGAAACCGTTCGGAAAAGAAACACTTAGGGGGCTTGCTGTGAGATCAGCAGGGGTGTATTCTTATTTGTCCATTGGGGAAGAGAAATATCTGAAGAGAAATAAAGAAAAGTGTCCAATTTCTGTAATTATACTGTGTTGCATCTACGACTGTTCATTAATGTGTTCACTGTTCAATAAAGTTGTCTTGTGGTTTGGAATTCAAACTAGAAGCTGATAAGAGTGTCTATTCTGAAGCCTAGGAAACTATACATAAGAACATAAAAACCAGGAGAAGTCGGACAGCATGGTCGGTGCAGGCTTGGAGGGCTGAAGGGCCTGTTCCTGTGCTGTATTTATCTTTGTTCTTTGAGTCGATCATCTGGTCCCCCGAGCCTGCTCCGCCTTCAATAAGATCACGGCTGATCTTTTTGTGGACTCAGCTCCACTTACCCACCCGCTCACCATAACCCTTAATTCCTTTACTGTTCAAAAATCTATCTATCCTTGCCTTAAAAACATTCAATGAGGTAGCCTCAACTGCTTCACTGGGCAGGGAATTCCACAGATTCACAACCCTTTGGGTGAAACTCAGTCCTAAATCTGCTTCCCCTTATTTTGAGGTCATGCCCCCAGTTCCAGCTTCACCCGCCAGTGGAAACAACTTCCCTGCTTCTATCTTATCTATTCCCTTCATAATCTTATATGTTTCTATACTAGCCGACTCAAGAACAGCTTCTTCCCTGCTGCCGTCAGACTTTTGAATGGACCTACCTCGCATTAAGTTGATCTTTCTCTACACCCTAGCTATGACTGTAACACTACATTCTGCACTCGCTCCTTTCCTTCTCTATGAACGGTATGCTTTGTCTGTATAGCACGCAAGAAACAATACTTTTCACTGTGTTAATACATGTGACAATAATAACTCAAATCAAAATCTATTCAGGGGGCATGTGACACATCCAGCCATGAGTACAGTGATACCATTTCCCTGGCCTTACTGTATTTGAACAAACGAGAGGGCTCATGATGACAGAAAGCTCTGGGGGTCATCGGCCCATCTGCTGCTGAAACCCTCGTTCATGCCTCGAGATATTCCAGTTGTGGCTGACCTACCTAGACTTCAGGTTACTGCCCAAGAGCTCAACCCAAACCAAGTCCCGCTCCCCGTTCCCCCACAAATCGCGCTTCCTCTGCTCCTGGACTATGATTTCGACATTCGCAGCCTTGTTTTCAAATCCCTCCACGGCCTCCCCCGCCTTCCTCCTGCCTCTGTAACTTCCTCCAGCCCCACAACCCTCCAAAATAGCTGCGTCCCTTTAACTCTGGTCCCTCGAGCACCCCCGATTTTAATCGCACCCCCACTGGTGGCTGGATGGACCTTTGGTTCCCCATGGTCCCTAACTCTGGGAAGTCTTCCCTGCAAGTCTCCACCTCTCCACACTGGTCTCTTCCTTTCAAATGCTTCATAAAAGCCACCTCTTTTGACCAAACTTTTGTTTACCTGATCTAATATCCCTTCTCTCGATGTCATACCTTTTTAAAAAATGTCACGTGACGCACCTTGGGGCATTTTCTTTCTTTAGTCTTTCGTAGGATGTGGGAAGCGCTGGGCGTGACCAACACTTGCCACCCAACCCTAATTGCCCCTTGAACTGAGTGTCTCCCACAAACAGCAATGAGGTCATTTACCAGATCTTCCCTCGTTACGAGGTTGGCTGAGAGATAACTCTCTTCCAACTCAATCCATTTTTACCGCCTGTTCCAACAGGTGGATAACTGGCAGGAACAAACCACAGATGGGCAATGGCAGTGAGGCCCAGAGGTTAAGAATGGGTAAGAAGGCATGCAGCATAAAGCAGGCCAGAGAGAGGGCGTGTAGGCCCATCCGGAGTTCAGAATGTTGACATGTCCACAACTTGGTGGGATCAGAAGATGTGAGGGAATGGAAGGGAGAATGGGAGTTCTGGGACAAGATGGACACCTCGGTGTGGTTCTAGTCTGGGAATGGGCGGCACAGTGGTTAGACAACATGGATAGAGTAGACGTGGAGAGGATGTTCCACTAGTGGGAGAGGCTAGAACCAGAGGGCACAGCCTCAGAATGGAGGGACGCTCCTTTAAAACAGAGATGAGGAGGAATTTCTTCAGCCAGAGAGTGGTGAATCTGTGGAACTCTTTGGCGCAGAAGGCAGTGGAGGCCGGGTCATTGGGTGTCTTTAAGACAGAGATAGATAGGTTCTTGATCAATAAGGGGATCATGGGTTACGGGGAGAAGGCAGGAGAATGGGGATGAGAATCATATCAGCCATGATTGAATGGCGGAGCAGACTCGATGGGCCGAGTGGCCTCATTCTGCTCCTATATCTTATGGTTAGCACTGCTGCCTCACAGCGCCAGAGACCCAAGTTCAATTCCAGCCTAGGATGACTGTCTGCGTGGAGTTTGCACCTTCGCCCTGTGTCTGCGTGGGTTTCCTCCGGGTGCTCCGGTTTCCTCCCACACTCAAAAGGTGTGCAGGTTAGGTGGGTTGGCCACAGTAAATTGCCCCTTAGTGTCCAAAAACGTGTGGGTTAGGGGGATTAGCAGAGTAAATAAGGGGGTTGCGGGGATAGGGTCTTGGTGAGATATTCAGTCAGAGGGTCGGCACGGACTCGATGGGCAGAATGACCTTCTGCAGTCTGGGAATTCTATGTGTTAGGTAGCCGGTGCCCTTCCGCAATGACTAAACACGAGATAGCCATCCACACAAACTATTTGTTTCCAAGACAGTGCATCAACAGTCTTCCTTCCCCAGGACAATCCCATAAAATGGAGTCGCAGAAGTAGGCCATTCAGCCCATCGAGCCTGCTCCTCCATTCATTGAAGATCATGACTGAATGGATATGATAATCAAGAGGCAACAAATGGTGACCCAGCCAGTGACACTCATACCCTCCCACAAAAGAATAAATGTTAAAGAATAACTCCAAGAAGCCAACTGGAAAGGAACGGTGTTTTATTTTATAAAGCAAAATTTAAAAACACAAGCGTGTGGTATCTGTACACAAGTCCTATCCGGGACGATAGAACACTGGAACCGCTCACGGGCTTGCCTCATAAAGGACTCGGGATTCCTAGTACCAGGGGAATTCGCATTCTACTGGGAGCTCAATCAGGGATTCTCCAGATGCACCACAGAAGACATCCTTTCCGGATGTATCACAGCTTGGTATGGGCTCCTGCTCTGCCCAAGGCTGCAAGAAGCTACAAAGGGTTGTGAATGTAGCCCAATCCATCACTCAAACCAGCCTCCCATCCATTGACTCCATCCACACTTCCTGCTGCCTCGGGGAAAAGCAGCCAGCATAATCAAGGACCCCACGCACCCTGGACATTCTCTCTTCCACCTTCTTCTGTCGGGAAAAAGATGCAAAATTCTGAGGTCACGTACCAACCAACTCAAGAATAGCTTCTTCCCTGCTGCCATCAGACTTTTGAATGGACCTACCTTATGTTAAATTGATCTTTCTCTACACCCGAGCTGTAACACTACATTCTGCACTCTCTCCTTTCCTTCTCTGTGAACGGTATGTTTTGTCTGTATAGCGCGCAAGAAACAATACTTTTCACTGTATCCCAATACATGTGACAATAATAAATCAAATCAAATGCAAGGCCTAAGGGTTATTGCAAAGAATGACATTGCTGTTTGTGGGAACTTGCTGTGTGCTTAACTAAAACCCCTGACTCTTCCGGGGACCATATCCCTCTATTCCCATCCTATTCATGTATTTGTCAAGACGCCCCTTAAAACTCACTATCGTATCTGCCTCCACTACCTCCCCCGGCAGCGAGTTCCAGGCAACCCACCACCCTCTAAAAACTCTGCCTCGTACATCTCCTTTAAACCTTGCCCCTCGCACCTGAAACCTATGCACCCTAGTAATTGACTCTTCTACCCTGGGAAAAAGCTTCTGGCTATCCACTCTGTCCATGCCTCTCATAATCTTGTAGACTTCTATCAGGTCGCCCATCAGCCTCTGTCATTCCGGTGAGAACAAACCAAGTTTCTCCAACCTCTCCTGATAGCTAATGCCCTCCAAAGCAGGCAACATCCTGGTAAACCTTTTCTGCACCTTCTCCAAAGACTCCACATCCTTCTGGTAGTGTGGCGACCAGAATTGAACACTATATTCCAAGTGCAGCCTAACTAAGGTTCTATAAAGCTGCAACATGACTTGCCAATTTTAAAACTCAGTGCCCCGGCCGATGAAGGCAAGCATGCCGTAAGCCTTCTTGACTACCTTCTCCACCTGCATTGCCACTTTCAGTGACCTGTGTACCTGTACACCCAGATCCTTCTGCCTATCAATACTCTTAAGGGTTCTGCCATTTAATGTATATTTCCTATCTGTATTAGACCTTCCAAAATGCATTACCTCACATTTTTGATTTGATTTGATTTATTATTGTCACATGTATTAACATACAGTGAAAAGTGTTGTTTCTTGCACGCTATACAGACAAAGCATACCGTTCATAGAGTAGGAAAGGAGAGAGTGCAAAATGTAGTGTTACAGTCATAGCTAGGGTGTAGAGAAAGATCAACTTAATGCAAGGTAAGTCCATTCAAAAGTCTGACAGCAGCAGGGAAGAAGCTGTTCTTGAGTCGGTTGGTACATGACCTCAGACTTTTGTATCTTTTTCCTGAAGAAAGAAGGTGGAAGAGAGAATGTCCGGGGTGCGTGGGGTCCTTGATTATGCTGGCTGCTTTTCCCGAGGCAACGGGAAGTTTAGGCAGAGTCAATAGATGGGAGGCTGGATTAAACTAGATTTGTCCGGATTAAATTCCATCTGCCATCTCTCCTGCTGTATCCTCTGATGGTCCTCATCACTATCCGCAAATCCACCAACCTTTGTGTTGTCCGCAAACTTACTGATCAAACAAGTTACATTTTCCTCCAAATCATTTATGTATATTATAAACAGCAAAGGTCCCAGCACTGATCCCTGAGGAACACCACTTGTCACAACCCTCCATTCAGAAACACACCCTTCCACTGCTACCCTCTGTCTTCTATGACCGATGATGTGGAGATGCCGGCGTTGGACTGGGGTAAGCACAGTAAGAAGTCTTACCTGATGAAGGGGCAGTGTTCCGAAAGCTTGTGCTACCAAATAAACCTGTTGGACTTTAACCTGGTGTTGTGAGACTTCTTACTGTTCTATGACCGAGCCAGTTTTGTATCCACCTTGTCAGCTCACCTCTGATCCCATGCGACTTCACCTTCTGCACCAGTCTGCCATGAGGGACCTTGTCAAGGGCCTTACTGAAGTCCATGTAGACAACATCCACTGCCCTACCCTCATCAATCATCTTCGTCACTTCCTGGGAAAACTCAATCAAGTTAGTAAGCAGCCATCTTTGAGGCCCGCGCTCTGTGTGGGAATGGATGGAATTGGTCTTCTAGGCAGCCATCTTTGATTTTCCCCCATTGCTCTGTGTGGGTGGGAATGGCTAGAGTTGGCCTTCTCGGCAGCCATCTTTGATGTCCCCCCACTGCTCTGTGTGGGTGGGAAGGATGGAGTTGGCCTTCCAGGCAGCCATCTTTGATTTCCCCCATTGCTCTGTGTGGGTGGCAATGGACGGAGTTGGCCTTCCAGACGGCCATCTTTGATTTTCCCCCATTGCTCTGTGTGGGTGGCAATGGACGGAGTTGGCCTTCCAGACGGCCATCTTTGATTTCCCCCATTGCTCTGTGTGGGTGGCAATGGACGGAGTTGGCCTTCTAGGTGGCCATCTTTGATTTTCCCCCATTGCTCTGAGTGGGTGGGAATGGCTAGAGTTGGCCTTCCAGACGGCCATCTTTGATTTTCCCCCCCACTGCTGTGTGTGGGTGGGAATGGATGGAATTGGTCTTCTAGGCAGCCATCTTTGATTTTCTCTCATTGCTCTGTGTGGGTGGGAATGGCTAGAGTTGGCCTTCTTGGCGGCCATCTTTGATGTCCCCCCCCCCCCCCGCTCTGTGTGGGTGGGAAGGATGGAGTTGGCCTTCCAGGCAGCCATCTTTGATTTTCCCCCCACTGCTTTGTGTGGGTGGCAATGGATGGAGTTGGCCTTCTAGGCGGCCATCTTTGATTTCCACCATTGCTCTGTGTGGGTGGCAATGGACGGAGTTGGCCTTCTAGGTGGCCATCTTTGATTTTCCCCCCACTGCTCTGTGTGGGTGGGAATGGATGGAGTTGGCCTTCCAGACGGCCATCTTTGATGTCCCCTCATTGCTCTGGGTGGTGGACGGAATTGCCTTCCAGCCGGCCATGTTTGATTGCCCCACCCCCCATTGTGCGGGGGGTGTTGACAGAGGTCTCCCAGTGACGTCATGACGCAGCGCTTCCCCTCCTGACGCACGACGCAAAGAATGACACCGCCCCCTGCACGACGCAAGGCTCGCCCCCTGCGCGACGCAAGGCTCGCCCCCCCCGCCCCCCCGAATCACCGTCGCGCGCACGCTTAGACGCAAGGCTCGCCCCCTTCACCGTCGCGCGCACGTTCTCGCTGGCGCGCGTTGGCGTGGGTCAGGTGCCCTCCGCCGGAATGTGCTGGAACAGCAGGATGGAAACTTAGCAACCGCGCGGCGCCAGCCAGGCTTCGGCGCTTCTCGTCGCCGGGGGGGTGGTGAGGGGGGGGGTGGTAGAAAAATCCACCACCACCACCCCGGTTCCTTACCCGTCACTTCCTTCAGCGGAGAGAAATAAAACAACATGGATGAAATCGGGACGACGGTCTGATTCTCTGAAGGACTTCTTCGCCCCCCCGCCCCCCTCCTCGGAAAGTGGGGGGGCCTTTTCCGTGGAGGCTTTCGCCGGCCTCGAGTTGGTGCTGCGGCCGAGGAGGGGGCGGCCGGGCGGCGGACGCGGCGTCGACGCGAGGGCCCAGGCTGCGCGGCCTGCACTTCAGGCCTCCCTCCTCTCGATGGCGCAGGAGGAGCGGATGGAGGTGGACCAGTGCGCGTGCGCGGGGGCCGGCGCGGCGGTGCCGGCGGCTGGCGGGGGAGGGGCGCTACTGCGCAGGTCCAATAGCGCCCCCATGATCAGCAACATCAGGTAAAGGGGATATGTCTGTTCGTGGGTGGGTGAGTGAGTGTGTAACCCAGTCTTAACCCCAGGCTCTGCACTGACTGATGGGCTGAATGGCCTCCTTCTACACTGTAGGGATTCTATGACTGAAATGCTCCTGACCTGTGGCTTTTTAATTTTGAAATTATTGCAATATTGAGAATCATTTGCAATCACTCCAAACTCCTCACCGACTGAAATACTCCTGAACTTATTTTGAAATGATTGCAGTGTTGGAAATCATATGCATCTGTCCGATGGGACAGGAGGTCAGTGTTGCCACTCCCGCTAGCATTTCAGTGGAATGCACACAGTTCGCCCTGTACTATGTGCTGTTAAGGCGAAAGTTTGTGTTATAAGGAATAATTCTCCTCCAGCATGAATCTCTCAAACTAGGGTTTATTTCCTGGGGAGTTTCAATGCTTGACGGGTGATTTGTGGGTTATGGGGGGATTAGCGGGTTTAATACATGGGAACCTGAGGGTAGGGCCTTGGGTAAGACCATAAGAACAGTAAGAAGTCTCACAACGCCAGGTTAAAGTCCAACAGGTTTATTTGGTAGCAAAAGCCACTAGTTTTCGGACCGCTGCCCCATCGTCAAGTGAGTGGGAGTTCTAAACAGGGCATATAAAGACACAAACTCAGTTTACAAAATTTATGTGTCTTTATATGCCCTGTGTGTGAATAGAACTCCCACTCACCTGATGAAGGGGCAGCGCTCCGAAAGCTAGTAGCTTTAGCTACCAAATAAACCTGTTGGATTTTAACCTGGTGTTGTGAGACTTCTTACTGTGTTTACCCCAGTCCAACGCCGGCATCTCCACGTCATAAGACCATAAGACACAGGAGCAGAATTAGGCCACTCGGCCCAATCTGCTCCGCCATTCAATCATGCTGATATTTTTCTCATCCCCATTCTCCTGCCTTTTCCCCATAACCCCTGATCCCCTTATTAATCAAGAACCTATCTATCTCTGTCTTAAAGACACTCAATGACTTGGCCTCCACAGCCTTCTGCGGCAAAGAGTTCCACAGATTCACCACCCTCTGGCTGAAGAAATTCCTCCTCATCTCTGTTCTAAAGGATCTCCCTTTAGCCTGAGGTTGTGCCCTCTGGTTCTAGTTTTTCCTACTAGTGGAAACATCCTCTCCATGTCCACTCTATCCAGGCCTTGCCGTATCCTTTAAGTTTCCATAAGATCCCCCCTCATCCTTCTAAACTCCAACGAGTACAGACCCAGAGTCCTCAACCGTTCCTCATACGACAAGCTCTTCATTCCAGGGATTTTTCTTGTGAACCTCCTCTGGACCCTTTCCAAGGCCAGCACATCCTTCCTTAGATACGGGGCCCAAAACTGTTCACAATACTCCAAATGGGGTCTGACCAGAACCTTATACAGCCTCAGAAGTACATCCCTGCTCTTGTATTCTAGCCCTCTCGACATGAATGCTAACATTGCTTTTGCCTTCCTAACTGCCGACTGAACCTGCACGTTAACCTTAAGGGTAGGAAGCTCTGTCAGAGGGTCAGTGCAGACTTGATGCAGGGGGCAGGAATTTAGATTTGTGGATCATTGGGATCTCTTCTGGGGAAGGGGTGACCTGTTCAAGAGGGACGGGTAACTGGAGGGGGACTAATATACTGGCGGGGAGATTTGCTAGAGCCACTGGGGAGGGTTTAAACTAGTTTGGCAGGAGGGAGGGACCCAAAGCAATAGGAAGACGAAGAGAAGGTTGAGGACAGCACAGAAGTTAAAGAGAACACATTAAATAGTAAAGGCAGTGTCAGTAATCCTAGTACCAGACAGATCAGGCAAAAGCAGGACAGAGAGCAAGGGAAGTCCAGATTAAACTGCATTTATTTCAATGCAAGAGGCCTGACGGGCAAGGCAGATGAACTCAGGGCATTGATAGGTACGTGGGACTGGGATATTATAGCAATTACTGAAACATGGCTAAGGGAGGGACAGGACTGGCAGCTCAATGTTCCAGGGTACAGATGCTATAGGAAAGATAGAACAGGAGGTAAGAGAGGAGGGGGAGTTGCACTTTTGATTAGGGAAAACATCACAGCAGTACTGAGAGGGGATATATCCGAGGGTTCGACCACTGAGTCTATATGTGTAGAACTGAGAAATAAGTAGGGGGAAATCACTTTGATAGGGTTGTACTATAGGCCCCCAAATAGTCAGCGGGAAATTGAAGAGCAAATATATAAACGATCTGGAAGAAGGTGTAACTGGGGTGATCAGTAAGTTTGCGGACGACACGAAAATGGCTGGACTTGCAGATAGTGAGGAGCATTGTCAGAGGCTACAGAAGGATATAGATAGGCTGGAAATTTGGGCAAAGAAATGGCAGATGGAGTTCAATGCAGATAAATGCGAAGTGATGCATTTTGGTAGAACTAACGTAGCGGGGAGCTATACGATAAATGGCAGAACCATAAAGGGTGTAGATACGCAGAGGGACCTGGGTGTGCAAGTCCACAGATCCTTGAAGGTGACGTCACAGGTGGAGAAGGTAGTGAATAAGGCATATGGCATGTTTGCCTTTATAGGACGGGGCATAGAGTATAAAGGTTGGGGTCTGATGTTGCAGTTGTATAGAACGGTGGTTCGGCCGCATTTGGAATACTGCGCCCAGAAGGACGTGGAGGCTTTAGAGAGAGTGCAGAGGAGGTTTACCAGGATGTTGCCTGGTATGGAAGGGCTTAGTTATGAGGAGAGATTGGGTAAACTGGGGTTGTTCTCACTGGAAAGACGGAGGATGAGGGGTGACCTGATAGAGGTGTATAAAATTATGAAAGGCATAGATAGGGTGAACGGTGGGAAGCTTTTCCCCAGGTCGGTGGTGACGTTCACGAGGGGTCACAGGTTCAAGGTGAGGGGGGGGAGGTTTAACACGGATATCAGAAGGACGTATTTTACACAGAGGGTGGTGGGGGCCTGGAATGCGCTGCCGGGCAAGGTGGTGGAGGCGGACACACTGGGAACATTTAAGACTTATCTAGATAGCCACATGAACGGAGTGGGAATGAAGGGATACAAAAGAATGGTCTAGTTTGGACCAGGGAGTGGCGCGGGCTTGGAGGGCCGAAGGGCCTGTTCCTGTGCTGTATTGTTCTTTGTTCTTGAGATTACAGATAGCTCCAAGAAAAATAGGGTGGTAATAGTAGGGGATTTTAATTTTCCCAACATTGACTGGGACAGCCTTAGTATTAGAAGTTTGGATGGAGTGAAATTTGTTGAGTGTATTCAGGAGGAATTTCTCATTCAGTATGTGGATGGCCTGACTAGAGAGGGGGCAAAACATGACCTCCTCTTGGGAAATAAGGAAGGGCAGGTGACAGAAGTGTTAGTGAGGGATCACTTTGGAACCAGTGACCATAATTCCATTAGTTTTAAGGTAGCTATGGAGCATAGGTCTGGCCCAAAAGTTAAAGTTCTAAATTGGGGAAAGGCCAATTTTGATGGTATCAGGCAGGAATTTTCAACAGTGAATTGGGGGAGTCTGTGGGGAGGCAAAGGGACGTCTGGTAAGTGGGAGGCTTTCAAAAATGTATTAACCAGGGTTCAGGGTGAGCACATTGCTCTTAGAGTGAAGGGCAAGGCTGGTAGAAGTAGGGAACCCTGGATGACTCGGGATATTGAGGCCCTGGTCAAGAAAAAGTAGGAGGCACATGACATGCATAGGCAGCTGGGATCAAGTGGATCCCTTGAAGATTATAGAGAGTGTCGGAGTTGAGTTCAGAGAGAAATCAGGAGGGCAAAAAGGGGACATGAGATTGCTTTGGCAGATAAGGCAAAGGAGAATCCAAAGAGATTCTACACATAAAGGGCAAAAGAATAACTAGGGAGAGAGTAGGGCGGCCTCTTAAGGATCAACAAGGCTATTTATGTGCGGATCCACAAGAGATGGGTGAGATCCTAAATGAATATTTCTCATCAGTATTTACTGTTGAGAAAAGCATGGATGTTAGGGAACTTGGGGAAATAAATAGTGATGTCTTTGAGGAGTGTACCTATTACAGAGAGGGAGGTACTGGAAGTCTTAAAGCGCATCAAGGTAGATAAATCCCTGGGACCTGATGAGGTGTATCCCAGGACATTATGGGAGGCTAGGGAGGAAATTGCAGGTCCCCTAGCAGAGATATTTGAATCATCGACAGCCACAGGTGAGGTGCCTGAAGATTGGAAGGTGGCAAATGTTGTGCCTTTGTTTAAAAAGGGCTGCAGGGAAAAGCCTGGGAACTACAGGCCAGTGAGCCTCATATCTGTAGTGGATAAGTTGTTAGAAAGTATTCTGAGAGATAGGATCTACAGGAATTTAGAGAGGCAAGGCCTGATTAGGGACAGTCAGCGTGAGTTTGTGAGTGGAAAATAATATCGCACAAATTTGATTGAGTTTTTTGAAGGGGTAACCAAGAAGGTAGATGAGGGCAGTGCAGTTGATGTTGTCTACATGGACTTTAGCAAGGCCTTTGACAAGGTACAGCATGGTAGGTTGTTGCATAAGGTTAAATCTCACGGGATCCAGGGTGAAGTAGCCAAATGGATACAAAATTGGCTAGAGGACAGAGGGTGGTTGGACAGGGTTGTTTTTCAAACTGGAGGCCTGTGACCAGCATTGTACCTCAGGGATTGGTGCTGGGTCCACGTTATTTGTCATTTATATTAATGATTTGGATGAGAATTTAGTAGGCATGGTTACTTAGTAAGTTTGCAGATGACACCAAGATTGGTAACATAGTGGACAGTGAAGAAAGTTATCTCCAATTGCAACGGGATCTTGATCAATTGGGCCAGTGGGCTGATGAATGGCAGATGGAGTTTAATTTAGATAAATGCGAGGTGATGCATTTTGGTAGATTGAACCAGGGCAGGACTTACTCAGTTAATGGTAGGGCGTTGGGGAAAGTTATAGAACAAAGAGATCTAGGGGTACAGGTTCATAGCTCCTTGAAAGTGGAGTCACAGGTGGACAGAGTGGTGAAGAAGGCATTCGGCATGCTTGGTTTCATTGGTCAGAACATTGAATACAGGAGTTGAGACGTCTTATTGAAGTTGTACAAGACATTGGTAAGGCCACACTTGGAATACTGTGTGCAGTTCCGGACACCCTAATATAGGAAGGATATTATTAAACAAGAAAGAGTGCAGAAAAAATTTACTACGATGCTACCGGGACTTGATGGATTGAGTTATAAGGAGAGGCTGGATAGACTGGGACTTTTTCCCCTGGAGTGTAGGAGGCTGAGGGGTGACCTTATAGAGGTCTATAAAATAATGAGGGGCACAGATCAGCTAGATAGTCAATATCTTTTCCCAAAGGTAGGGGAGTCTAAAACTAGAGGGCATAAGTTTCAGGTGAGGGGGGAGAGATACAAAAGGGTCCAGAGGGGCAATTCTTTCACACAGAGGGTGGTGAGTGTCCAGAACAAGCTGCCAGAGGTTGTAGTAGAGGCGGGTACAATTTTGTCTTTTAAAAAGAGTTAGACAGTTACATGGGTAAGATGGCTATAGAGGGATATGAGCCAAACATGGGCAATTGGGTCTAACTTAGTGGTTAAAAAATGGGCGGCATGGACAAGTTGGGCCGAATGGCCTGTTTTCATGCTGTAAACCTCTGACTCTATCAGAGGGTCAGTGCAGACTCGATGGGCCGAATGGCTTCCTTCTGCACTAGGGATTGTTGGATCTTTTCTTCAGAGACTAAGCATTAAGCTGGCTTTCACATGAGGGATTTCCCTTCTTAACCACAGCTCAGCTAATACAAAGACTCACGGAGACAGTATTCTGGTTAAAGCTGTGCCTTTATTTCCAGGACTGGTTCAATTTGGTGGCAATCCAAAACTACTCTAAAAGTGCATCACTTTCCGTTATACTATTACAATTATACAATTTTCAAAAGTCACTTGCCCGCCCTCTCTGCTCACCCCAGCAGGGTGTGAGTCAATCATTATTAGCATGGGTTAGTTACCACGGCCAATAACATTTTACTCTCTGACAGCATTGGACTACGTGAGTTCGTGGACTTTGAAAGCTTCTCTCAGTCTCCGAGCAACTTAGAATTACAGAGTCCCTTCAGTGCAGAAGAAGGCCATTCGGCCCATCGAGTCCGCACCGACCTCAATCCCACCCAGGCCCTATTCCCATAACCCCACATATTTCCCCTGCTAATCCCCCTGACGCTAATGTCAATTTAGCAAGGCCAATCAACCTAACCCGCACATCTTATCGGGAAACTGTATGCCCTATTCATTAACTGTCTGGGGTTGCTGAGACTATCTGGAATCCACAGCTCTATTATTCCAAAGAATCTTTTCATTTAGCTACGTCCCATCATGCCTTAGAGCAGTGTGCCATTGACTAAGGTTTATGCTTTTAATACAGAATAGTCAGAAATGCATATCTAAATTTTCTAACAGTGGTTATATGTGTCTCTATGCAAGTAGGTACCTTTGTAAGATTTATTCCAGGCATTTTGTGACTTCACTCTAAATTAATCTACTCTGATCAGTTACATCTTTTAGTACCAGGTTATTCTGAAGCCTCTCTTTCATTGGCTCTGTGACTTGATTGCAAATTTTAAGATATGAAGGGGAATGGATGAGTGTTGCTAGAAATGGTGTTTCTGCTGTTTGGGGGAGTCTAGAACTTGTCGGGGGGGAGAGTCTTAAAAATTAGAGCCAGATGTTTCAAGATGTTTGGAACTCTCTTCCACAAAAAGTAATTGTTGCTGGATCAGTTGTTAATTTTAAATACAAGGTTGATAGAATGTGTATTAAAGGATCTGGGGTCAAAGTGGGTGTGTGGAGTTAGGTCGCTGATCAGCCATGATCTTGTCGATGGCGGACAAGGCGTGAGGGCTGAACGGCCTCTGTTCTGAGGCTGATCCACCTCGCAAACTCCAGAGGTCCATCACCTGGGCATCATCCCAGTCTGAAATGGTTGTCTTTGTCTGGCGCCAGTTACAAAGATACAAAGCGCAGTGGACTCATCCTGGATTCAACAAAAACAGAAGACGCAGGAAAATGTCAGCAGGTCTGACAGCATCCATGAAGAGAGCCAAGGTTTCGAGTCTGGATGACCCTTCGTCAGAGCCGTGTCCTGGCTGCAAACATGCACGTAATTTATCCCACTTGCGTGGGTGCACTTAATGGCAGTGCATCTGGACGAGTTGACCTGAAACGTACGAGATTGAAACATCATCATACCGCTGGTTTGAAGCCTTTATTTAAAGGTGGAATTTGTAGTGAGGTTTGTGGACATGACGCACCGCATCAGAGGCCGCTGATTGGATACATGGCCCTGTGAATGGATTGAAGCAAGGTACTTGGTCGAGAACTTGAAGGTTTTGCCAGCCACGTCACAGTGGCTAGCGCTCCCCTGTCTCTGAGTCTGAATCTTGGAGGTTTGAGTTCCACTCCAGAGGCTCCAACACAGAATCTGGCAGCACCGAGCAAGCTCCACACTGCTCAAGATGCCAGCTATCGAATGGAAGTGAGAGCAAGATCTCATGGCAAAGCTTGAAGAGGAGTGTAGTTCCACCCACTCCTCCCACCTCCTGTCCAATTTGTCCAGCGTCAGTAAAAATAGATTGGCAGGTTATTTCTCTGCTTTTGGGAGCTTGCTCTGCACACAATGGCTGCTGTCTTTCCCGATATAACAGTAGCTGCACATCAAACGTCCTTTGTTGGCTCTGGAGTACTTTGTGCAATTCGTCCTCTCAGGATGTCCCGAATGTAAAGGCAAGTTCAGCCTTCCTTCCTGCACCCCAGGCGGTCAGGCACATGGTTTTTGGAGGGAGCTTGGTGGCCTGATGGCGCGGTGGTTAGCGCTGCTGCCTCACCTCCAGGGACCCGGGTTCAACTCCGGCTTCGGGTCACTGTCCGTGCGGAGTCTGCATGTTCTCCCCGTGTCTGCGTGGGTTTTCTCCCACACTCCAAACATGTGCGGGTTAGGTGAATCGGCCATGCTAAATTGACCCTAATGTCAGGGGGATTAGCCGGGTAAATATGTGGAGTTATGGGAACGGGCTGGATGGGATTGTGGTGAAGACTCGATGGACTGAATGGTCTCCTTCTGCACTAGGGATTCTATGTACTCTATGAACGGTATGCTTTGTCTGTATAGGGCGCAAGAAACAATACTTTTCCCTGTATCCCAATACATGTGACAATAATAAATCAGATCTTTCTCCACAGTAGAGCTTCTGTGATTCTAAGGATTCTATGAAATGATGTTTCCATGACCCTGCTGAGTTCTGCATTCTCATTGGTGGAGGTTTAAGGGCTGGGATAAGCCGCTGTAGTAAACTTGGTGAACTCCTCCTGAGGAAAATTCATTGTAAACGCCTGGAGTTTTCACCCAGTGCATTTCCAAATAGCTGGGAGTTCAGTCGAGAAGATTCTTTTCCTCTTTGGGATGTGGATGTGGCCAGGTGAGGCCAGCATTTGTTAATCGTTTCGAACTACCCTTGAACTCAGTGTCTCGCTGGGCCATTTCAGAGAGGCAGTTAAAAGTCACCATTAGCTGTGGTTCCAGAGTCGCATGTAGGCCAGACCGGGTAAGGACGGCAGGTTTCCTTCCCGAAAGGACATGAGTGAGCCAGACGGGCTAACAATGATAGCTTAATGGTTACCAATGCCGGACGTAGCTTTTTAATCTGAGATTCATTCATTGAATTTAGATTCCACCAGCTGCCCCAAGAGTATTATTAGCCTGGGCCTCTGGATTACTAGTCCAGTGACATTACCAACATGCCACCCTTATCATTTGTTGGGGAAACCAAAACTAGTCTTCAGAATAATTTAATCACTAAATCCGATCAGGGATTCAGGGGAAACCTCATTACGTAGAAAGTGGTGAGAATGTGGAAGTCACTCCCACAAGGAGAGATTGACATGGATAGCATGTATGAAGGGGAGCTTGTGAAACAGCCGCGGGAGAAAAGATTAGAAGGTTATGCTCCAGGACATGGAGTATATGAAGAGTAGGGTAGGAGTAGGGTGGCACAGTGGTTAGCACTGCTGCCTCACAGCGCCAGGCACCTGGGTTCGATTCCCGGCTTGGGTCACTGTCTGTGTGGAGTCTGCACACTCTCCCCCTGTCTGCGTGGGTTTCCTCCGGGTGCTCCGGTTCCCTCCCACACTCCAAAAGTGTGCGGGTCAGGTGGATTGGCCGTGCTAAACTGCCCCTTAGTGTCGGGGGACTGGCATGGATAAATGCATGGGGTTATGGGGGTAGGGCCTGGGTGAGATTGTGGTCGGTGCAGACTCGATGGGCCGAATGGCCTCCTTCTGCACTGTAAGATTCTATGATTCATAAGAGGACAATGGAGGAAGCCTGTGTGGAACAAGAAGGTCAGCATTGACCAGCTGGGCGAATGGCCTGTTTCTGCGTTCTAATGTAATAGGGTGGATGGAGAAGCGTTGGTGTTAGCAGCATGGGGTGTTAGAAAACCTTGGGGCTAGTGGGCATTGGAGCTTGGGAGATTTTGTGGCTGGGGAGGGGGGATGGGATTTCGTTGCAATGGGGCAGAAGCAGGTCTTGAGATATTTTAAAAATAGCCCCAATCTTGCAATTAATTCATGCCAGATTAGCTGTCCTGGGTCCTCTCCATGCCAGTCCTGTTTGTGCAGTGTGGAGCCTGGATCGGCGCAGAATGAATATAAAGTCTCCTAACTTCATTTTCGGCGTGTGGAGAGTGAGCACGCTGGAGTGGAAGACTTTCCCAGGACAGCTGGATGGACCGCTGCCAGACCCACTGTGCTCCACTCCTTAATTTACCAGTGTGGAATCATTCCTCCTCACCACACAAGGGGGCATAGATTTAGGAGCATGGAAAAGTTGTTTTTTTTAAGACCAGATTGTGGGATGCACTGTTGAAGAGAGCAATGGAAGCAGATACCCCGTGTTCTGGTTAAGATGTGAGAAAGGGGAGTGAAGGAGCAGGGTGAGTACTTGAGGATAAGCCCCAGCGTGGATCAAGTGGCCCATTTTCTTTTCCATTAAGAGGCCCAAGGTAATGGAGACGATTATCCCGTCTCACAAACAGAAAACGCTGGTAAATCTCAGCAGGTCTGACAGTATCTGTGGAGAGAGAATAGAGCCAACGTTTCGCGTCTGGATGACTCTTCGTCAGCATTTTCTGTCTTTGTTTCTGATTCCAGCATCCACAGTATTTTGCCATTATCCCGTCAGCCCAGTTTCCCTCCTCTATCTCGGCAACCCTCTGAGATCTCTGCTTTCCTCCAATTCCGGCCTCTTGTGTCAGGTCCGCTTCCTCCACTCCACCATTGGTGGCCGTGCCCGGGCCCTAAAGCTCTAGAGTTCCCTCCCTAAACATCTCCGCCTCTCTATCCTTCTTCCACTGCACCCTGAAACCTATCTGTTTGAACAAGCCTTTGGTCACTTGTCTTGATATCACCGTAAATTACGTGCCGAATTTTGATTTGATTTATTATTGTCACATGTATTGGGATACAGTGAAAAGTATTGTTTCTTGCGCGCTATACAGACAAAGCATTCCGTTCATAGAGAAGGAAAAGAGAGGGTGCAGAATGGAGTGTTACAGTCACAGCTAGGGTGTAGAGAAAGATCAACTTAATGCAAGATAGGTCCATTCAAAAGTCTGATGGCAGCAGGGAAGAAGCTGTTCTTGAGTCAGTTGGTACGTATCCTCAGACTTTTGTAGCTTTTTCCTGATGGAGGAAGGTGGAAGAGAGAATGTCCGGGGTGCGTGGGGTCCTTGATTACGCTGGCTGCTTTTTCCCGAGGCAGCGGGAAGTGTAGACGGAGTCGATGGATGGGAGGCTGGTTTGTGTGATGGACTGGGCTACATTCACAACCTTTTGTAGTTTCTTGCGGCCTTGGGCGGAGCGGGAGCCAGACCCAGCTGCGATACAACCAGAAAGAATGCTTTCTGATTCCATTTTTGCAAAGAGTCTCGGAAAGCCCTTGCCGTGTTAACGGTGCTGCGTAAATGCTGAACCTTGCAGCAGACGGGATTTGAACCCAGGTCTTTGAAGGTGAAAGATTATTGTCGATTCCCCCAGTGTTTGACCATGGCCGATCTGACCTCTGCTGGAGGAGCTGCCTGTGGAAATACAAGTGTCAATTGTATTGAGAGCCACGTGAAGATCAGCCAGGCGGGCAGAGCAGCTGGAGGGCGGCGAGTGGGCGTGAGGGAAACTAATCGCCTGTCCTCGGATGGTGTCTGTGCCAGTGCTGCTCTCGCCGGCCACTTCAACCCCACCCTTATAGGCATCGGCCTGGCATGTCCAGGATTGTTGGTGAGCAGTCCGATTTGGAAATCGGGCTGATTGCCATCGTCTTGGACTCCGATCAGGAGGCGTCCGTGTTTGGAACATTCAGTTCTAGCTGCACCGACAGCAGCTGTTGCTTTGATTCTCACTGTCGAGGAGACGTGGAGCAGGGCCCGTGTTTGGCTTTCTGTGTTTCGGAATCCCCCGCCTCTTGCCGGGGTTCAGCCCCACAGCAACCGGCAGCTTTCCGGCCATTCCTCGTGTGTGAGCCTCGGCGGTGAGTCTTAACGGAGCCGTTAACCACAGGCAGTGGCGCAGACAACTCCCAACAGCCGTCCTGTCCTTCCCGGCCAGGGGGGGAGGGAGGGAGGGGGGGTCATGTGATGGGAATCTGGAGCTGGAATCCCTTCGATCACTGGCCAAGTGTTAATGATCAATACATGGGCTGACCTAGGCATGTCCCCACACACCGAGACCAAACCTAGCACCAGCCTTACTTGCACCTTAATGTGACACAGCAGTTAAGAACCAAAGGAATCTCAGAGTTACTGAGTGTCTCTTCCTGTCAGTAAATAGCAGCAGTCCCTGCCAGGAACAATCATTCACTGAGCTGTCCTGCTGCGTGAATTCCACACAGCAGATGGTCTGCCCAAACACGCGACCTTGCATGTTGAACCTTAACTTTGTGACCCTGTGTGCGTCCAGACTGGGGGTGTTGCCAGCAGGCCTGTAATTGTGAGCCTGTACAACAGGCCACGTGGTCTTGGGTCAGGAGAGGAATTCCGTCGGATCGTAGGTTGAAACTGATGCCTGACGTTGGCAATGGTGAACAGCATTTAGGAATTTTCCAAACAGATCCTCCAACTGGCACAGAGTCTACCCCTGTTGCTCAGAAGGGAAGGGGGGAGAGGAGTAGAGCATTAGTCATTGGGGACTCAATAGTTAGGGGGACAGATAGGAGATTCTGTGGGAACGAGAGAGACTCGCGGCTGGTGTGTTGCCTCCCAGGTGCCGGGGTCCATGATGTCTCGGATTGTGTTTTCAGGATCCTTAAGGGGGAGGGGGACCAGCCCCAAGTCGTGATCCACATAGGCACCAAAGACATAGGTAGGAAAAGGGATGGGGATGTAAGGCAGAAATTCAGGGAGTTAGGGTGGAAGCTTAGAGCTAGAGCAAACAGAGTTATCATCTCTGGTTTGTTACCCGTGCCATGTGCTAGCAAGGAGAGGAATAGGGAGAGAGAGCAGTTGAACACGTGGCTACAGGGATGGTGCAGGAGGGAGGGTTTCAGATTCCTGGATAATTGGGGGTCATTCTGGGGTAGGTGGGACCTCTACAAACGGGATGGTCTACACCTGAACCAGAGGGGTACCAATATCCTGGGGGAGGAAATTTGCTCATGCTCTTTGGGAGGGTTTAAACTAATTCAGCAGGGGGATGGGAACCTGAATTGTAGCTCCAGTGAACAGGAGGTTGAGAGTAGTGAGGTCATGAATAAGGTTTCAAGGTCGCAGGAGTGGACCGGCAGGCAGGAAGGTGGTTTGAAGTGTGTCTACTTCAACGCCAGGAGCATCTGGAATAAGGTGGGTGAACTTGCAACATGGGTTGGTACCTGGGACTTCAATGTTGTGGCCATTTCAGAGACATGGATAGAGCAGGGACAGGAATGGTTGTTGCAGGTTCCGGGGTTTAGATGTTTCAGTAAGAGCAGGGAAGGTGGTAAAAGAGGGGAGGTGTGGCATTGTTAGTCGAGGACAGTATTACGGTGGCAGAAAGGACGTTTGATGAGGACTCGTCTACTGAGGTTGTATGGGCTGAGGTTAGAAACAGGAAAGGAGAGGTCACCCTGTTGGGAGTTTTCTATAGGCCTCCAAAAAGTTCCAGAGATGTAGAGGAAAGGATTGCAAAGATGATTCTGGATAGGAGCGAAAGTAACAGGGTAGTTGTTATGGGAGACTTTAACTTTACAAATATTGACTGGAAAAGCTATAGTTCGAGTACTTTAGATGGGTCAGTTTTTGTCCAATGTGTGCCGGAGGGTTTCCTGACACACTATGTAGATAGGCCAACAAGAGGCGAGGCCACATTGGATTTGGTACTGGGTAATGAACCAGACCAGGTGTTAGATTTGGAGGTAGGTGAACACTTTGGTGATAGTGACCACAATTCGGTTACGTTTACTTTAGCAATGGAAAGGGATAGGTATATACCGCAGGGCAAGAGTTATAGCTGGGGGAAAGGAAATTATGATGCGATTAGGTGAGATTTAGGATGCATAGGATGTGGAAGGAAACTGCAGGGGATGGGCACAATTGAAATGTGGAGCTTGTTCAAGGAACAGCTACTGGGTGTCCTTGATAAGTGTGTACCTGTCAGGCAGGAAGGAAATGGTCGAGCGAGGGAACCGTGGTTTACTAAAGAAGTTGAATCTCTTGTGAAGACGAAGAAGGAGACTTGTGTAAAGATGAGATGTGAAGGCTCAGTTAGGGCGCTTGAGAGTTACAAGTTAGCTAGGAAGGACCTAAAGAAGAGCCAGGAGGGGACATGAGAAGTCTTTGGCAGGTAGGATCAAGGAAAACCCTAAAGCTTTCTATAGGTATGTCAGGAATAAAAGAATGACTAGGGTAAGATTAGGGCCAGTCAAGGACAGTAGTGGGAAGTTGTGCGTGGAGCCTGAAGAGATAGGAGAGGCACTAAATGAATCTTTTTCATCAGTATTCACTCAGGAAAAAGACAATGTTGTCGAGGAGAATACTGAGATGCAGGCTGTTAGACTAGACGGGATTGAGGTTCATAAGGAGGAGGTGTTAGCAATTCTGGAAAGTGTGAAAATAGGTAAGTCCCCTGGGCCAGATGGGATTTATCCCAGGATTCTCTGGGAGGCTAGAGAGGAGATTGCAGAGCCTTTGGCTTTGATCTTTATGTTGGCTTTGATCTTTATGTCGTCATTGTCTACAGGAACAGTGCCAGAAGACTGGAGGATAGCAAATGTCCCCTTGTTCAAGAAGGGGAGTAGAGACAACCCTGGTAATTATAGACCAGTGAGCCTTATTTCTGTTGTGGGCAAAGTTTTGGAAAGGATTATAATCATCTAGAAAGGAATAATTTGATTAGGGATAGTCAACATGGTTTTGTGAAGGGTAGGTCGTGCCTCACAAACCTTACTGAGTTCTTTGAGAAGGTGACCAAAGAGGTGGATGAGGGTAAAGCAGTTGATGTATATGGATTTCAGTAAAGTTTGATAAGGTTCCCCACGGTAAGCTATTGCAGAAAATACGGAGGCATGGGATTGAGGGTGATTTAGCGGTTTGGATCAGAAATTGGCTAGCTGTAAGAAGACAGAGGGTGGTGGTTGATGGGAAATGTTCATCCTGGAGTTCAGTTACTAGTGTTTTGGGGCCACTGCTGTTTGTCATATTTATAAATGACCTGGATGAGGGCGTAGAAGGATGGGTTACTAAATTTGCGGATGACACTAAAGTTGGTGGAGTTGTGGACAGTGCGGAAGGATGTTGCAGGTTACAGAGGGACATAGATAAGCTGCAGAGCTGGGCTGAGAGGTGGCTGTTATGGTGGAATTAAAGTAATGGACACAAAATGGTTACCTGGGAAGGGACATTAAACGGCACTGGCTTTTGGCACAGACAGTTACACAAAAAGCTAAAGCCTGCAGTATCTGAATTGCTGCAGGAAGTTGGTCAGAGCTTGAGGCACTTTAGATAAGGGCAGACCCAGAACAATGAGTCTGATAATAAGGTCAGCCACAGATGGGGACATAAATACATAAATGTAACTAGATCAGCCACTGAATGTATAGATCGAAACCAGTCATTGATAGAGGACATAACTGCATAAATGTATCCATTCTATGAACAATGATATGTTAACTATCGATGTCCGTATCTGTCCACTCAACTTGTAACGATGTGTTAACGGCTAATGTCCGTACTGCCTATTGTCGAAAAGGTATAAAAATGATAGTTGAGAAGGTAGCTGCCAAGTACTGTGGAGTACCAGTGCTTTCTCCCAAAGCTTTGTCCGAAATAAAACTGTATTGTTGGAACCTCCAAGTCTGACTCCGAAGTGGCAAATTTCCCACAACAGTGGCAAATGGAGTTCAATGCGGAAAAGTGTGAGGTGATTCACTTTGGAAGGAGTAACAGAAATACAGAGTAGTGGGCTAATGGTAAGATACTTGGTAGTGTGGATGAACAGAGGGATCTGGGTGTCCATGTGCATAGATCCCTGAAAGTTGGCACCCAGGTTGATAGGGTTGTTAAGAAGGTGTGTTAGCTTTTATTGGTAGAGGGATTGAGTTTCGGAGCCATGAGGTCATGTTGCAGCTGTACAAAACTCTGGTGCGGCCGCACTTGGAGTATTGCGTACAGTTCTGGTTGCCGCATTATGGGAAGGATGTGGAAGCATCGGAAAGGGTGCGGAGGAGATTTACCAGGATGTTGCCTGGTATGGTGGGAAGGTCTTATGAGGAAAGGCTGAGGGACTTGAGGCTGTTTTCGGTAGAGAGAAGGTTAAGAGGTGACTTAATAGAGGCGTACAAGATGGTCCGAGGATTAGATAGGATGAATAGTGAGAGCCTTTTTCCTCGGATGGTGATGGCTAGCATGAGGGGACATAGCTTTAAATTGAGGGGTGACAGAGATAGGACAGATGTCAGAGGTAGGTTCTTTACTCAGAGAGTGGTAAGGACGTGGAATGCCCTGCCTGCAGCAGTGGTGGACTCGTCAACATTAAGGGCATTTAAATGGTCATTAGATAAACATATGGATGATTTTGGAATAGTGTAGGTTAGATGGGCTTTAGATTGGTTTCACTGGTCAGCGCAACATCGAGAGCCGAAGGGCCTGTACTGCGCTGTAATGTTCTAATTTTTTTCTGGAGGAGAGTGAAAATCTGACACACTCGTGTGAGATAAATGTCTGCTGCCATGAACCTTATTGGCTACAGTCCCTCTGTGCCTGAATGGAATGTTGCCTTTTACATAGTGGACACAGAATAGTGAGCGGCACGGTGGCACAGTGGTTAGGCCTGCTGCCTCACAGCGCCAGGTTCCCAAGTTCGATTCCCGGCTTGGGTGACTGATGCAGAGTTTGCACGTTCTCCCCGCGTGGGTTTCCTCCGGGTGCTCCAGTTTCCTCCCACAGTCCAAAAAATGTGCGGGTCAGAGAGATTGGCCATGCTAAATTGCCTCTTAGTGTCAGGGGGACTAGCTTGGGTAAATGCATGGGGTTATGGGGATAGGGCCTGGGTGGGATAGTGGTCGGTGCAGACTCGATGGGCCAAATGGCCTCCTTCCACACTGTAGGGATTCTATGTTTCTAATCGGGTGCAATATCAGAAAATGTTGGTTAAAGTCAGGTAACTGGGAAATGTTTCCTGAACATTGTAGTCGGCTTGCTTCTCATGCCTGTCCCTCCTGTGTATGTGATGTGCCTCGCTTCTTGTGTGAAAATGCAATGAGACTGGTCCAAAACAAGCAAACTGTGCTTTGGCTTGGGTACGCTAACTCTGTAAACAGTAAGGCCCCTGTGTGAGTCCTCAGTGAAAGCACTAGCTAATCTCTCTCTCTCGATTATGTCTTACAGCGACTCGTCTCCAGTCTTTCAGCCGACCTTGCTCCGGTGTCGGAGGAGCAGTGCCTCAGTAAACCTCAGCTGTCCAAGCTCGGTACGTACTGCCAGATGTTTTTTACCCCGTCGCATTCAGTTCTGGCACCGTTTTGGGCACCAGGTTGACTTAAATATTTCAAGGCTGGGAACTTCCCTTTTCGGACCAATCAGAATGTTCTGGAGGATGTTTGGATTTGCATTCTTGAGTAATTTTGCTGGTATCCCATGAGTAGCAAAATGGATTCTGTGACACCTCGGGTTTATTTTACAACAACACCGACCTGCATTTAGATAGTGCCATTACATCCGAAGCATATGAATTAAGAGCAGGTGTCGGCCACTCGATCCTGCTCCACCATTTAATGAGATAATGGCTGATCTGATTGTAACCTCAAACCCCGCATTCCAGCCTACCCTCGATAACCTTTCACCCCTCCTGTTAATCAAGAATCTATCCCGTTCTGCCTTAAAAATATTCAAAGTCTGCTTCCACCGCCTTTTCAGAAAGAGAGTTCCAGAGACTCTCCACGCTCTTGAGAGAAAAACATTCTCCTCATCTCCGTATTAAATGAGCGACCCCTTTTTTTTTAAACAGTGACCCCCCAAGTTTTAGATTCTCTCACAAGAGGGAACATTCTGTCCACGTCCACCCTATCCATACCCCTCAGCATCTTGAAGGTTTCGATCAAGTTGTCTCCTACTCTTTTATAAGTTCATAAGATATAGGAGCAGAATTAGGCCATTTGGCCCATCAAGTCTGTTCCGCCATTCGATCATGGCTGATATGCTCCTCATCCCCATTTTCCTGCCTTCTCCCCATAACCCTTCAACCCCCATTCCCAATTAAAAATCTGTCTAACCCCTCCTTAAATTTACTCACTGTCCCAGCATCCACTGCACTTTGGGGCAGCGAATTCCACAGATTCACAACCCTTTGGGAGAAGTAGTTTCTCCTCAACTCTGTTTTAAATTTGCTACCCCTTATCCTAAGACCTCTCGTCCTAAAATGCCGCACCAACGGAAGCATCCGCTCCACGTCTACTTTATCCGTACCTTTTATCATCTTGTATACCTCAATTTGAGAAAAATGGTATAATATTGCACTGGCTGACCCACCCTACGGGTACTCAAGCTGAACCTTCATACAGAAGCAGTTATTCACTTTGCCTTCTGAGAAGCCCTCAGAGGTTGCCGCCGTGTTATCATTCCTAATTCTTGCTGAAGCCAAAAAAAATCTCTTCAAGAACTAACAACCGTCTCGAGAAAAGACATCGATGAACCAGTGCAAAATACCAGCCAATTTCACATTTTCCGCAGGTTGACAACATCCACTCTGCAAGGCACAGCCTGCAAGCAATGCACTTGAGCAAGAGCGAAACTCTAGTGGATACAAATCTAGCCTGTCCAACCTTTCCTCACAAGACAACCCACCCATCCCTGGTGTTAGCCTGGTAAACCTTCTCTGAACTGGTTCCAATGCATTTGCATCTTTCTGTGAATAAGGAGACCAGTACTATACGCAACACACCAGATGCCCTGTACAACTGAAGCATAACCTCCCTACTTCTGTAAATTCCCTTCATAACAAATGATAACATTCTAACAGCTTTCCGAATTACTTGTATCTGTATACGAGCCTTTTGTGATTGATGCACTAGGGCACCCAGACCCCTCCGCACCTCAGAGCTCTGCAACCTCACACCATTTAAATAACAAGCGTTTTTTATTCTTCCTCCCAAAATGGGCAGCATCACATTTGCCCACTTTACATACTCCATTTACCAGATTTTTGACCGCTCACTTAACCTATCTGTGTCTCTTTGTAGCCTCCACCTCTCCCCTTCACCGTGTACTTTCCTTTCTAAAAATAGGAAACCGCCTTGAGGTATTTCGCAGTGATGTTGTCGAGACAAAATTTACCACAGAAGATATTAGGACAATAGTGTTATTGTGTGATTTGAGTGGCTTAGTGAATGCCACAGTTTAGGACGGTGAGGGCAGCGGGGGGGGGGGGCAATAAGCTTGCGTTGGAGGAATGCAGAGTTTTGTTTGAGTTGAAGGGCTGCAGGAGACTGCAGAGGGGTGAGGCCACAAAGATGTGAATTTGAGAGATTTCCCCCCCCCACCCCCAGCCTGCAGAGCAGCCTGTTAACCAGCTGAGTCAAGCTGACGTAATAGTCCTGAGCTGTTCAGTTCTGTAAACCGAGCTGATTACTTGTTGGAGCTTTGCCACGACTTTTATTGTCTTCAGATATTTTGGTACTTTGTCTAAGCTCCCAACACGCATCTGCCTAATTTCCTTCACTACAGCACCGGTCACCCTTCAACAAAAAAATATTTAATTGGCTGCAAAGTGATTTGGGACCCCAGAGGTCATGAGGTCACAAAAGGTGCAGCGGAAACGTAAATCTGTCTTTTGTTCCATTCCGTCCGAGCGCCAGGTCCCGCCCGCAGCCTTTCAGACAATTTTCTCTTCACACCCCCTCCCCGCCGAGTCTTTTTTAAAGTGTCCAATACCGCGAGGTGTGCAAAGGTCCACCAGAGGCTGAATCTCTTGCCTTCCACTTTCTCTTTTCCCAATCCTTCCCTTTGGGAAAGCACCAGGCTTGGCATCATTCCAGTACGGATACCTCCTGTGGGTAGGAAACTATCCCTGTCAGTTTGCCACCCGTGACAAGAATCAGAGCCAGACCTGTGGACCAGTGCTGAAAAAGGGTAAACACATCAAACCAAAACGTCTGAAAGCTATTTGTTCTCCCGTGGCACTGCTTCTGGTGGATTGAAGGGTGCAGTGTTTTGTCAGGGCTGGAACGTTATTACTTATAAAGTACTATTTAGGGCAGCACGGTGGACACAGTGGTTAGCATTGGCGCCGGGGGGCACTGCGGCCTCTCAGCACCGGGGGGCACTGCTGCCTCTCAGCGCCGGGGGGCACTGCTGCCTCTCAGCGCCGGGGGCACTGCTGCCTCTCAGCGCCGGGGGCACTGCGGCCTCTCAGCGCCGGGGGCACTGCTGCCTCTCAGCGCCGGGGGCACTGCGGCCTCTCAGCGCCGGGGGCACTGCTGCCTCTCAGCGCGGGGGGCACTGCTGCCTCTCAGCGCCGGGGGGCACTGCTGCCTCTCAGCGCCGGGGGCACTGCTGCCTCTCAGCACCGGGGGCACTGCTGCCTCTCAGCGCCGGGGGCACTGCTGCCTCTCAGCGCCGGGGGGCACTGCTGCCTCTCAGCGCCGGGGGCACTGCTGCCTCTCAGCGCCGGGGGGCACTGCTGCCTCTCAGCGCCGGGGGCACTGCTGCCTCTCAGCACCGGGGGCACTGCTGCCTCTCAGCGCCGGGGGCACTGCTGCCTCTCAGCGCCGGGGGCACTGCTGCCTCTCAGCGCCGGGGGCACTGCTGCCTCTCAGCGCCGGGGGCACTGCCGCCTCTCAGCGCCGGGGGCACTGCTGCCTCTCAGCGCCGGGGGCACTGCTGCCTCTCAGCGCCGGGGGCACTGCTGCCTCTCAGCGCCGGGGGCACTGCCGCCTCTCAGCGCCGGGGGGTGCTGCCTCTCAGCGCCGGGGGCACTGCAGCCTCTCGGCGCCGGGGGCACTGCCGCCTCTCAGCGCCGGGGGGTGCTGCCTCTCGGCGCCGGGGGCACTGCGGCCTCTCGGCGCCGGGGGCACTGCCACCTCTCGGCGCCGGGGGCACTGCTGCCTCTCAGCACCGGGGGCACTGCTGCCTCTCAGCACCGGGGGCACTGCTGCCTCTCAGCACCGGGGGCACTGCTGCCTCTCAGCACCGGGGGGCACTGCTGCCTCTCAGCACCGGGGGGCACTGCTGCCTCTCAGCACCGGGGGCACTGCTGCCTCTCAGCACCGGGGGGCACTGCTGCCTCTCAGCGCGGGGGGCACTGCTGCCTCTCAGCACCGGGGGCACTGCTGCCTCTCAGCACCGGGGGCACTGCTGCCTCTCAGCACCGGGGGCACTGCTGCCTCTCAGCACCGGGGGCACTGCTGCCTCTCAGCGCCGGGGGCACTGCTGCCTCTCGGCGCCGGGGGCACTGCTGCCTCTCGGCGCCGGGGGCACTGCTGCCTCTCGGCGCCGGGGGCACTGCTGCCTCTCAGCGCGGGGGGCACTGCTGCCTCTCAGCGCCGGGGGCACTGCTGCCTCTCAGCACCGGGGGCACTGCGGCCTCTCAGCACCGGGGGCACTGCGGCCTCTCAGCACCGGGGGCACTGCGGCCTCTCAGCACCGGGGGCACTGCGGCCTCTCAGCACCGGGGGCACTGCTGCCTCTCAGCGCCGGGGGCACTGCTGCCTCTCAGCACCGGGGGCACTGCTGCCTCACAGCACCGGGGGCACTGCTGCCTCTCAGCGCCGGGGGCACTGCTGCCTCTCAGCGCCGGGGGCACTGCTGCCTCTCAGCACCGGGGGCACTGCTGCCTCTCGGCGCCGGGGGCACTGCTGCCTCTCAGCGCCGGGGGCACTGCTGCCTCTCGGCGCCGGGGGCACTGCTGCCTCTCGGTGCCGGGGGCACTGCTGCCTCTCGGCGCCGGGGGCACTGCTGCCTCTCGGTGCCGGGGGCACTGCTGCCTCTCGGTGCCGGGGGCACTGCTGCCTCTCGGCGCCGGGGGCACTGCTGCCTCTCGGTGCCGGGGGCACTGCTGCCTCTCGGTGCCGGGGGCACTGCTGCCTCTCAGCACCGGGGGCACTGCTGCCTCTCGGCGCCGGGGGCACTGCTGCCTCTCGGCGCCGGGGGCACTGCTGCCTCTCGGCGCCGGGGGCACTGCTGCCTCTCGGTGCCGGGGGCACTGCTGCCTCACAGCGCCGGGGGCACTGCTGCCTCACAGCGCCGGGGGCACTGCTGCCTCTCAGCACCGGGGGCACTGCTGCCTCTCAGCACCGGGGGCACTGCTGCCTCTCAGCACCGGGGGCACTGCTGCCTGGCGGCGCCGGGGGTGCTGCCACCTCTCGACGCCGGGGGCGCTGCGGCCTGGCGGCGCCCCCAGTTTAAATCACTCTCACCATTGGTGGTCGTGCCTTCAGCTGCCTGGACTCTAAGCTCTGGAATTCCCTCTCTCAATCTCTCTACCTCTCTCCCTCCCACCTTCCTTACAACTTGCCTCTTGGGTTGAGTTTTTGGTCACCTGACCCACTTTTGTGTCAGAGTTTGTTGGCTGCCTCAGTGACTTGGACATTCCATTCCGATAAAAATGCTATATAAGTGGTTAGCACTGCAGCGCCAGGGACCCGGGTTCGATTCCCGTCTTGGGTCACTGTCTGTGCGGAGTCTGCCCGTTCTCCCCGTGTCTGCGTGGGTTTCCTCCGGGTGCTCAGATTTTCTCCCACAGTCTGAAAGACACGCTGGTTAGGGTGCATTGGCCGTGCTAAATTCTCGCTCGGTGTTACCCGAACAGGTGTCGGAGTGTGGCGACTAGGGGGATTTTCACAGTAACTTCATTGCAGTGTTAATGTAAGCCTACTTGTGACACTAATAAAGTTTTTAAAAAGTGTGTGCTGAGGCGTGCTGGCACCCCGGACATTCTCTCTTCCACCTTCTTCCTTCAGGAAAAAGATACAAAAATCTGAGGTCACGTACCGACCGACTCAAGAACAGCTTCTTCCCTGCTGCCGTCAGACTTTTGAATGGACCTACCTCGCATTAGGTTGATCTTTCTCTACACCCTTGCTATGACTGTAACGCTACATTCTGCACCCTCTCCTTTCTTCTCTATGAACAGTATGCTTTGTCTGTAAAGCGCACAAGAACCAATACTTTTCACTGTTTACTAATACATGGGACAATCTCAGATCACAATCAAACCATGTGAACCTTTCAGGGGAAAAGCCTTTGTCTCTTTTCCAGAAGCATTAAGCACTGCCCTCAAGCCGAAAGATTTAAGTCCGGGGAATTTACTGATGCAAATTGTCCATTCCCCAACCTCCTGCCGAAAAATAAAGGGCAGTGCCCCATGGTGCCAGTCTAAGCCGGCTTATCAGGGTTTGTTCAGATGGAATCCCTGGACGATGGGAGCCCTGAGCTTGACAAAACCGTGGCCTTTAGCCTCACAATCTGAAAGTGAATTTTTGAATGTTTGTAATCAAATTAAGCAACTTTTTATTGAATTGGGACAAATGATTTCCATTTGGCTGCATTAAGAAAGTCGTGCGTCAACAACAACTTAAATTTATGTAACACCTTAAGCAGGTGTTCCCCAGGGGGAATTATAAAAACAAAATGTGCCACCTAGCCACGTATGGAGATAAGGGGTCGGATGAGCCAATACTTAGAGAGGTGGGTTTTAAGGAGTGAATTAAAAGAGGTGGAGAGGTTTAGGGAAGGAATTCCCAGAGCTAAGGACCTAGCCATCTGAAAGCACGTCCAGCTATGAGGTGGAGTGACTCTCGGCATCGACGTGCAAGAGGCCAGTCTGAAAGGAGCACTGAGATCTCGCAGCGTTGTGGGGGCTGGAGGAGGCTGCAGAGCTGGGGAGGACGAGGCCACGGAGGGATTTTTAAACCAGGCTGAGAATTTAAAAATAACGAAGTCTGCGCGTTTTCCCCGTGTCCGCGTGGGTTTGCTCCGGTTTTCTCCCACTGTCCAATGATGTGCAGGTTAGGTGGATTGGCCATGCTAAATTGCCCCCTTAGTGTCCCAAAATATATAGCTTGGAGAGATTAGTGGGGTAAATGCGGGGTTATGGTGTAAGCCTGATTAAGAGTCAGTCCGGACGCGATGGACCGAATGGCCTGCTTCAGCAATGCAGGGATTCTAAGATTGAGCGGGAGCCGGTGTAAGTCAGTGAGCACAGGGTGATGGGGGGGAACTGGGACTTCACACGAGTTACGACATGGGCAGTGGAATTTGGTGGTTGAATCTAATGGGAGCGAAGGTATGCGGAGAAGCTTGGGCAATAAACAGCAGAGGAAACCTGTGGGAAGTGGGCGATGTGCCAAATTACTTGCCCTGTCCCTGCTTAAAGTTGCTTTTTAGCTTATCCAAGCTTTCATTTGACTTGGATGTGTAATGGCTGCCTTGCCCATTGGGGTGTGCAGACCTGGTTGATGCCAGTCACACACACCGCGTGGGTTAGTGGCGAATCTGAAAGGAGACGGGGACCTTACATTCAGACATTCCAGCCGATGCATCCTTATTTAGTCGGGATACCTGGAAAAGTGTTCCGAGGCAAAGTGCCCCAGCGTCGCCTGGATGGCCAAACCAGGGCTTAAACCACGTGGGGACTGGGAATTCTTAGTCGCGTCAGGAATGCAGGAAGGGAAACCAGCTGATGTGTTCCGATCTGTCCGTTTGTGCCTCGGTTTCCTGTTCAAGTCCCACTTTGTTACGCAGCTGCTCGGCAGAACAGAGATTTCACAGTGTAGCTGGTTACATAAACTCCGAATATTCAGGTCAATTTCCAATTACTGACACAATGAGCCAGTTGAATGACGGACTTTGTTTTTGTTCCCCTCCCCTCTTCCAGTCTTTCCCGCTGTCACCATTCCGAACTTTCAGCAGCCGGATTGACCAGATTAGGCAGGTAAGGGTCACCTCGTCATACCTGGTGCCTTGAACTCGGTCGGACACCCTTGAGTCAGCTCCTTCCTGTTAGGATCGAGGGATTCCCTTTGCAGACTAGGTGTGTGTGGGGCAAATGTGCCGTTGGGCCAATTGCTTTAACCACGCGGCAGTGTCCTTGCTAGCGGGTGCATTGCGTAGAGTGCAGAGCATGTAGAACAGGCCCTTCCGAACCAACTGGTCTGTGCTGGTGTTAACCCTCTGCAGTTGTGGTTCCCCGCACCATGGTTCATCTCATCCTTCCAACATATCCTAGCACACAATTTACAATGTTAACAGCTCATTCTCTTCTAAGAAGTATGATACATCAATATTCCGTAACTTTTGCATCAAGTACAGGACATTTCCTGATTGTTCCCTCTGACTTGGCGTCATTAGCACTTGCATGTCATTGGTTAAAATTGGCAGGCAGTAAAATGCGCAAAAGCTCTGAAATCTTTTCCCATTTATTGCCATCTGGCCTTTTATTGGCACAGACTCGGAGCTTCTCGCACCCAATAATTTGTATTGCCGCACGCGTTAAGCGTAGGATTTAAAAAGAAGTTACGGCGCGAATATTTCTCGCTGATCATGACATTCAAACGAAAGCTAATTATACCAAACAATAAATAGCCAATTCGTCTGCAGCTTAACACTGACACCACCATACAATAGGGGCAAGAGTAGAGGCCATTTGGCCCTTCAAACCTGTTCCACCATTCAATAAGCTCTTATTCCCATTCTACTTTCCTACAATCCATCGCTTTCCTCAGCATCCAGAAATCTGTTGACCGCCATCTTGGATATACTCAATGTCTTGACATTCGCAGCTCACCGGGGTAGAGAATTCTAAAGGTTCACAACCCCCTGAGTGAAGAAATCTCTCATCATCTGCGTCCTAAAAGGTCAACCCCTCATTCTGTGGCTGTGATCCCTAATCTTCCACTCTCCGACCAGGAGAAACGTTGTCCCAGCATCTCTGTGGAGCCCCTGTGGAATTTGAAATATATCTGTGTGATCACCTCTTATTCCAAAGAATATGGACCAATTCCATTGACTTATTCTTTATAAGACATTCCTCCTCATCCCAGGAATCAATCTAGTGGATCTTAGTTGCAACCCTTCCAAGACAGGTGCATCCTTCCTTCAGTAGGAGACCAAACCTCCAGATGTGGTCTTAGGATTTAGGAACAGGATTAGGCCATTCAGTCCTTCAATAGTCATCAACTTCAGGAAGTGTAGTGGAGGCCTTGCCCCTGTCTACATCAATGGGGACGAAGTAGAAATGATCGAGAGCTTCAGGTTTTTAAGTGTCCAGATCACCAACAACCTGTTCTGATCCCTCCATGCGAACGATATAGTTAAGAAAGCCCACCAATGCCTCCACTTTCTCAGGAGACTAAGAAAATTTGGCATGTCAGCTACGACTCTCACCAACCTTTACAGATGCACCATAGCATTCTTTCTGGTTGTATCACTGCTTGGTATGGCTCCTGCTCTGCCCAAGACCGCAAGAAACTACAAAGGGTTGAAGCCCAGTTCATCACGCAAACCAGCCTCCCATCCATTGACTCTGTCTACACTTCCCGCTGCCTCGAGAAAAGCAGCCAGCATAATTAAGGACCCCACGCACCCCGTACATTCTCTCTTCCACCTTCTCCCATCGGAAAAAAGATACAAAAGTCTGAGGACACATACCAACCTTCTTCCTGCTGCCATCAGACTTTTGAATGGACCTAACTCGCATTAATTTGATCTTTCTCTACATCCTAGCTATGACTGTAACACTACATTCTGCAGCCTCCTTTCCTTCTCTATGAACGGTATGCTTTGTCTGTATAGCGCGCAGGAAACAATACTTTTCACTGTATCCCAATACATGTGACAATAATAAATCAAATCAAAAATCAAGCCATTTGCTAAGATCATGGCTGATCTGATTGTGGCCTCGGCTCCACTTCCCTGCCTGCACCCCCCCATAACCCTTGAATCTGTCCTTAATCTCTCTCACTCAGCTTTGAATAAATTCAGTGACTCAGTCTCCACTGTTCTCTGGGGAAGAGAATTCGTCAGACTAACAACCCTCTGAGAGAGAAAAAAAATCTCCTCCTCCTCCGTCTTAAATGACGTCTCCTATTCTTAACCTGTGGCCTCTAGTTTTAGTCTCCTCCATAAGAGAAAACATCCTTCCGGCATCCACCCAATCAGTTCCCTTCAGCATCATATATATTTCATTAAGATCACCTCTCATTCTTCTAAACTCCAACCTGTTCAACCTTTCTTCATAAAATAAGTTCTTTATCCTCGGAGTGAGTTGGGAACCTCTCTGAACTCAATTCAATCAAATCTCAGGAGGCTAAGGAAATTCAGCATATCCGCTATGACTCTCACCAACTTTCATAGATGCACCATAGAAAGCGTTCTTTCTGGTTGTTTCGCAGCTTGGTCTGGGCTCCTGCTCTGCCCAAGACTGCAAGAAACTATAACGGTTCGTGAACGAAGCCCAGTCCATCACTCAAACCAACCTCCCATCCATTGACTCTGTCTACACATCCCGCTGCTTTGGAAAAGCAACCAGCATAATCAAGGACCCCACACACCCCGGGGACACACAGTCTTCCACCTTCTTCCATCGGGAAAAAGATACAAAAGACTGAGGTTATGTACCAACTGATTCAAGAACAGCTTCCCTGCTGCCATCAGACTTTTGAATGGACCTACCTTACAGAATGATAGAATCCCTACAGTGCAGAAGGAGGCCATTCGGCCCACCGAGTCTGCACCGACCACAATCCCACCCAGACCCTATTCCCGTAACCCCACATATTTACTCTGCTAATCCCCCTGACGCTAGGGTCAATTTAGCATTGCCAGTCAACCTAACCTTCATGTCTTTCGACAGTGTGGACAACTTGTATTAAGTTGATCTTTCTCTACACCCTAGCTTTGACTATAACACCACATTCTGCCCCCTCTCCTTTCCTTCTCTATGAACGGTCTGTATAGCACGCAAGAAACAATACTTTCCACTGTATACTAATACATGTGACAATAATAAATCAAATCAATTAAACCTTTTTCATAAGGAGACCAGTACTGTGCATGGTACTCCGGATGTAGTCTCACCAAGCCCCTGTACAGTTGCAGCAAAATGTCCCTATTTTTATATCCCGCTCCTCTTCCCAATAAACACCAACATTCCATTAGCCTTCCTAATCATTTGCTGTACCTAATTACTAACTTTTCGCAGTTCATGTAGCAGGGTCCCCAAATCCCTCTGCACCGTGGAGTTCTCTCGTCTCTCTCCATTTGAAAAATTATACTGCTTTACTATTTTTGCCGCCACTGTGGGCAAGTTCACGTTTTCCCACTTTATACTCCAGTTGCCAAATTTTTGCCCACTCGCTTCAGCTGTCTGTATCCCTTTGTAGACTCTTTACCATTTCTTGATAACTGTGAACGGTGTTTCTTTTAGTTTGATGCTAATTAACTTTAGCCACGGATGAGGCATCCTTCTCCACGTTTTTCTTTCTCACTGTGATATATTTTTGCTGAGAGTTATTGAATATTTTCTTAAAAGTCTGCCACTGCTTCTCTCCTGTCCTATCTTCAACCTAGTTCCCAGTTCACTTTAGCTATCTCTGTCTTCAGTTTTGTAACCCTATTGGAATATGGATGCCATGTTAACATATTTCTCATCTACTGGTACCTCCCCCATATCCATTAGCTCCCCCGTAGTTCTTGTTAAGTCCTCTTATTTGTCTCTCAGCACTGTGGGACAGGTAACGTCTATCCTTAGAGATTTTTGTTTTGGTGTCCATTTATTCTGCTTAATGCATTCTTCTCTTGTGAATATTTGGAGGAGGTAGTTATTCAGAATATTTATTCTTTTGTGTTCAGTTTCAAATCTTTCACTCCAAGTAAATCAATGGAATTGACGATCAGATCTGAATTCAAGGATCATGTGTATGATAAAAACCTAGCGGACAACAGTTAACAATGTCCTGCCTGTACAACGACTTTGACTTGTTTGAGGAAGTAACTTTGGGGTAACACTGCTGCCTCACAACGCCAGGGACCCGGGTTCAATTCCAGCCTTGGGTCACTGTCTGTGTGGAGTTTGCACATTCTCCCCGTGTCTGCGTGGGTTTCCTCCGGGAGCTCCGGTTTCCTCCCACAGTCCATAAGGCGTGCAGGTTAGGTGGATTGGCCATGCTAAAAATTGCCCCTTAGTGTCAGGGGGATTAGCAGGGTAAATGTGTGGTGTTACGGGAATAGGGCCTGGGTGGGATTGTGGTTGGTGCAGGCTCGATGGGCCGAATGGCCTCCTTCTGCACTGTAGGGATTCTATGATTCCAAAAAAAAGGAATTCAAGTAATCAGTCAAACTGAAAACAACGGGAATTCAGAATAAAACTTGTGAATTGATGAGAAACTGGCTTAAGGTTAGGAGACAATGAGCATTTGTTAGAGGATTTGCGTCAGAGCAGGGAGAAAAACTCAACAGGGTTATTCAAGGGCTCCAGCTGGGACCAGATTGAGAAACTGAGTGTGAAATGGTCAGCTTTAAAGATCATAGAAATCATAGAAACCCTAGAGTGCAGAAAGAGGCCATTTGGCCCATCGCGTCTGCACCGACCACAATCCCACCCAGGCCCTACCTCCATTTCCCTACACATTTACCCGCTAATCCCTCTAACCTACACATCTCAGGACCAGATGATACCACGCCAAGACAATCAACGAAACCAGAAGAGGCAGCTCACAGTTTACGGTTCTTCCATTTGCTTTAATCTAAGTTTAAAGCGGTAGTCTGAGACCCACATTTCTCACCTTCAAACTGAACGTGAAACTATGATCACTGTCGCCTAGAGCCTTCTCCTGGAGCCGCGAGGTTAATGATTAATCCTACCTCATTACTTACGACCAAATCTAGAATAGCTCATTCCCTTGGTTGGTGCTAGAACATACTGCTCTAAGAAATTGCCACAAATGCGCCCTGTGGACTGGTTTCCCAGGCTACCATAACGAAGCGTCTTGCTGAGACCCCGTGCTGTGCCACAGAATTACGATGGCTTGTCTTTTAGCATAGATGCTGACATCTCCTTTCCTCGTGTCAGCTGGTAGGAATAGGTTTGCAAAGGATTCTCCTGGAGAGTCGTACAGTGCACAAAAGGCTCTTCGGCCCATCGAGTCTGCACTGACGAAATCTACCACTAAAGACGCGCTAATTCTGTGCTAATCTGGGAAGCCATAAAATGGCCCAATACAGACACAAGATAGATTGCAAGCTGAGAATGAATATGGTTAGTTAAGCGTTCACTGGAAGAGTCTTGCTGGGTTCAAATGTGTTGCGTCTGGATGTGCGTCGAGTGCAAAAAAAATGCAGCTTTCTTGGATTTGCCCGTCATCCTTGCAGAGTAGGATGTCTTCAGTGGCTGAGGGTGCTAAAAGGCATGTTTCTGTTTCAGGAGGAGAGCATGGATGTGATGAATCGAGAGGCTGCACATGAAAGGTGAGATCGGCATTTGCAATTTCCCACTCCCCTCCTCTCAGTTAAGCCCTTGATTTCTGAGGAAGCCATTGCTCGTGTATCGACTGGCGTTTGCGTTCGCCTCGTGTTCCCCTTTCCATTTTCCATCCTCCTTCCCCCACCCGCCACCTCCACACTCCTCAATGTGTTGTGTCGTGCCGAGTTAAGGCTCCTCTGGTCACAGAATGGTCCAGCACAGAAGTTCAGCTCACTTCACGTGTGCCCGCTCTCTGCAGCTCACTCCCCGCAGCCCCGTAACGTTTTCCTTTCCCAGTATGTATCCGGTTTCCCTTTTTGACAATTCTTGCTGAGTCTGCTTCTGCCGCCCTTTTGGACTGCACCCCAGATCATAACTCGCTGCATAAAACAAATGAAATCACCGTGCGCCTTGCTGAAGAGTAGCCGTCCTTCGAGTTGTGTGACTTGAGGCATTTAAGAGGATGTTGGATTATTATCGGAAAAGGAACAGAGGAGTAGATAATATTACCCAACGAGACTGCCCGTCCATTTAACATGATCGTAGAGTCATAGAATCCCTACAGTGCAGGAAGAGGCCGCTCAGCCCATCAAGCCTGCACTGACAGCAATCCCATCCAAATGCTATCCTCGTAACCCCATCCAAATGCTATCCTCATAACCCCACATATTTACCTGCTAATTCCCCCCTGACTCTAAGGGGCAATTTATCACGGCCAATCAATCTACCCCACACATCTTTCGGACTGTGGGAGGAAACCGGAGCACCCGGAGGAAACCCACACGGACACGGGGAGAATGTGCAGACTCCACACGGACAGTGACTTGAGGCTGGAATTGAACCCGGGGCCCTGGCGCTGTGAGGTAGCAGTGCTAGCCACTGTGCCGCCCTCATAAAAGCTTCTTTTCTTGAGTCTTTTTTTCCTTTTTTAAAGTTACAGAGTTTTAAAGTTACAAGTACATCTTAAAATTGCAAGAACTCCCCGTCGGGGAATTGAGCTCCAGTCTCCCACGTGACAGGAGGGGATACTCGCTACTATACTAACAAGGAAGATCATGGCTGGTCTTGGGTTTCAGCTCTGTGTTTCCCATATCCCTTAATTCACTGAGAGACACAAAAAACTATCTCAGCCTTAAATATGTTCAGCATTGTAGCATCCACAACCCTCTGGGGTAGAGAAAGAATCACAACCCTTTTTGTGAAGAGATTTCTCTTCCTCTCAGTCCTAAATGATCAGCCCCTTTATCCTGACATTGTGCTGCAGTGTTTTAGATTCCCCGAACAGTGGAAGCAATCTGTTGTTTTCAACTCACCAAGCCCTCCTCACATTCCCGCGTATTTCAGTGAGGTCCCCAGCAAGTTAGAAGAATGTGCAAGGGCGGCACAGTGTTTAGAACTGGTGCCTCATAGCGCCAGGGACCCGGGTTCGATTCGGGTCGCTGTCTGTGTGGTGTCTGCGCATTCTCCCCGTGTCTGCGTGGGTTTCTTCTGGTTTTCCTCCCACTCTCCAAAGATGTGCAGGGTAGGTGGATTGGCCATGCTAAATTGCCCCTTAGCGTCAGGGGGATTAGCAGGGTAAATACGTGGGGTTACGGGGATAGGGCCTGGGTGGGATTGTTGTCGAGGGGCCAAATGGCCTCCTCCTGCATTGTAGGGATTCTATGACTCCAGCGCGTGACACTAGGTAAATTGCCCCTTTGGAGAGCCAGCACAGACACAATGTGGAATAGCCTCCTCTCTGTGCTGGAGCAGTGTGATTCTGTGGTGACATTTGTCAGGCTGCTTTTGCTGTCCGGTTTCCCCGGCCTCTGGTCTGTACTGCTGCCTCAGCTCCGCACAGACTGCAGTCAAACCTGGGCTCATGACAATGGCTGCAATCTCAGCACCGGGAAGCAGTCCATTCACTGATTGGGACTGGGGTCATGTTTACATTGTACCTGGGTCCCGTCCTCCCATCTGGTGGAGCTGGTTTCTCCCAGGCAGCGGCTCCGAAGCTGCACCCCTCCCCCACACCCAGCACACTCACGCACACACTCTCCTGTTGCTGACTTAGAATTGGAGGGAATCCAGTAGATAGAGGAAAGGAGGGAGTGCTGTGTGAGAGCTGCTGTTTAAGTGTCACGGTGATGGGAGTAAACGCTGATTAGGGAGTGTGCCAGTTTCAGTTGGAAATGACTGGGAAGCAAGTATATTTCAGGATGCCACAGAAGCGAGAATTTTGGTCTGTGGATGTTTTTGAGAGTTGATCTTCATTCTGGCTTGAGTTTCTGATTTGATATTTTGTGGGGGAGGACAGCAGTATTTGATTGTTGTTATGGTTCAGGTTAGAAATTCCAAAGTGTTTTATGAAGCTCGCCTGAGTCACAAGTTTTGCAGCTTGGATTTGGCTAGGGATAAGCAACATGTTCCACTTCAGGGAAGATTCAACGATCCTCTGGAGAACCTTTATCGAACAAACTTTATTTAAGGATATAGTTAACTTGTATAGAAAGAAAATTTAACAATACCTTTTATCAATTACAACCAAAAAAAACAGAAAACAACCACAATAATGTATTAACCCTTAATTGAATATTAAAGCTATTCCAACAAACCAAAACCTTTCACAGACAAAACCCTTTTCACAAATTTAACACAGCATAGATTAAAATCTCACTTGACTGGAATTGAGTCTTTTCAAAGCCTGCACTTTCCATTCGGAAGGCAAAACATTGTCTTGAGATAACAAGCAGAATTTCCAAGTAGAACAGGGAGAGAGAAAGAGACTTCAGCTTCTTTCTTGCTCGATGCCCCTTCTAAAACGAACTAAACTGCAGCCTCCGAACTCTCAAAACTGAAACCTTAAACTCCAAAAACACATGACCTTTTCCCCTAACAATGCAGGATCGTAAAACTAATCCCAGAGTAAACACAACAACCCTATTGCTACTGAAGTAATAAATAACAGGACTCATCAGTCAGCCCGGCAACAATTACATCACTGAAACTGAGCTGCAGAAGTAATGTTTTTTAAAAACCTTTCTTAAAGGGACACTAACGTCACATTGTCTTCAATGAATGTATTGGAGAATTCTCAGTAGCATCTACACACGCATTTATATATCTCAGCGCCGCCTTTTCACAGAGGGAATGGCCTGATCGTATCGTGTGAAACTCCCTCAAATGTGGCAGCAGCGTAATTCAGCTCCACCGATGCGAGTGGGGATTATCTTCAGTCGTTTTAAAACCGGGGTTTTTGGGGGGGGCGGGGGGGTGCACATGGAGAAGAGAGAGAGGAAACAACGCAAACTGAACCATTTTATTCTTGAACACACTTGAAGACATCTGCTTGTTGCTGCAGTGAGATCAGGACTGATTGCTGCACTCAAATAGCTTTTTCTTCAGGGATGCAATCGTTTACCGCAGACTTGTGTCCCTAGAAGTTGAGGATGGGAGCGGGGCTGTGGGGAGAGATTGGTGGTCAGGGTTTGAGTGGGCGACAGATTTTAAGGATTGTTGCTGCTTTAAGGTGGACCAGAGTCGTGGGGTATGTTGAGCCCGGAAATTTGAAATCGGACAACATTCCAATCCAGTCAGCACAAGGAGGAATTAGTGAGGTTCATAGAATCCCTACGGTGCAGAAGGAGGCCACTCGGCCCATTGAGTCTGCACCAACAACAATCCCACCCAGGCCCTATCCCCGTAACCCCACATATTTACCCCGCTAATCCCTGTAACCTCGGCATCTCGGGACACTAAGGGGCAATTTAGCATGGCCAATCCACCTAACCTGCACATCTTTGGACACTAAGGGGCAATTTAGCATGGCCAATCCACCTAACCTGCACATCTTTGGTGGCTGTTGAGGTTTTTGATTAATTTTAGTGGGTGAAGATGGAATCTGCACTTGTGCTTTCTGTCTGTCTAGTTTAGTTTTTTTTTCTTTTAAACAGTTGCACCTTTACTCAAATCACATTAAATTCCCAGTGTTCGGAGCACAAGAGCGCCCAGTGGTTAGGACAGGCTGATAATCCCCATAACCCTGCATTTACCCTGGCACAGTGGTTAGCACTGCTGCCTCGCAGCACCAGGGACCTGGGTTCGATCCCCGGCTTGGGTCACTGCGGAATCTACACGTTCTCCCCGTGTCTGTGGGTTTCCTCCAGTTTCCTCCCACAGCCCGAAAGACGTGCGGGTTTTGTGCATTGGCCATGTTAAATTCTCCCCCGGTGTTACCCGAACAGGCGCCGCAGTGTGGTGACGAGGGGATTTTCACAGTAACTTCATTGCAGTGTTAATGTAAGCCTACTTGTGACACTAACGAATAAACTTAAAACTGTAGAGCTACCTCTGATCAGTCGCGATTGGATAGTGTTGGTGAATTATGTGTGACAATGTGAAGGAAGCTTTGAAATGCATCATAAACCTGTGTAACAAAGGGACCTTGGCTTGTTTGTCCCCAGATCTCTGAAGGAAGAAGAGCATGTTAGTAGGTTGGTGAAAAAGGCATATGGGACACTTGCCTTTATCGATCGAGGCATTGATTACAAAAGCAGGGAAGTCATGTTGGAGTTGTATAGAACTTGGTGAGGCCACGGCTAGAGTACTGTGTGCAGTTCTGGTCGTCACACTATAGGAAGGATGTGATTACACTGGAGGAGGTGCAGAGGAGATTCACCAGGATGCTGCCTGGGATGGAACATTTAAGTTATGAAGAGAGGTTGGATTGGCTTGGCTCTGGAGCAGAGAAGACTGAGGGGCGACCTGATTGAGGTGTTCAAGATTATGAGGGGCTTGGACAGGGTGGATAAGGAACAGCTGTTCCCCTTAGTTGAAGGGTCACTCACGAGGGGGCATAGATTCAAGGTGAGGGGCAGGAGGTTTAGGAGGGATGTGAGGAAAAGCTCTTTTACCCAGAGGGTGGTGAGGGTCTGGAATGCGCTGCCTGGGAGGGTGCTGGAGGCGGGATGACTCACATCCTTTCAAAAGTACCAGGATGAGTACTTGGCACGTCATAACACAGTAAGAAGTTTAACAACACCAGGTTAAAGTCCAACAGGTTTATTTGGTAGCAAAAGCCACACAAGCTTTCAAAAGCTTGTGTGGCTTTTGCTACCAAATAAACCTGTTGGACTTTAACCTGGTGTTGTTAAACTTCTTACTGTGTTTACCCCAGTCCAACGCCGGCATCTCCACATCACGTCATAACATCCAGGGCTATGGGCCAAGTGCTGGGAAATGGGATTAGGAGGGAGTTCAGGTGTTTCTAATGTGTGGGTGTGGACTCGATGGGCTGAAAGGCCTCTGTGCTGTATGATTCAATGATGAACATCCTCACCCTGATGTGTCGCTGCCTTAAGCCACTGGTGCAAAGCGGAAAATGATCGTTGTTTTCCTCACCCACCTTGGGCAGGCTGTAATGAACCCCGTGTTTATGTCGGGGAGGGGGAGGGTGTGAGGATTGATTTGTTCTGGTGTCTAATTTGCATATTTTCTCTCCCTTTTCTCTCTCTGTTAAGAGGGATCCACACGGCCATGCAAATGACCTGCTCCCGGGATGATGGTTTCACGCTGGTGAGTACCTCCTGCCTGAACCAGGTTAAGTAACCTCTTGCCGATTAATAAATAGAATCAAGCTTCATTTCATTAGCTTCTCCTGTGGGTTTACTGATCTCAATATTTAACTTGTGTCAACTGGGAAACCCTGGGGGAAGTTGTCTCGGTGTAAGAGGACGCTTACACTTAATGCGTGCGGAACAGTGGCACAGTTCGATCCTGGCCTTGGGTGACTGTGTGAAGTCTGCACATTCTCCCGTGTCTGTGTGGGTTTCCTCCAGGTGCTCCGGTTTCCCCTCTCAGTCCGAAAGACATGCTGGTTAGGTGGATTGGCCATGCTAAATTGCCCCTTAGTGTCCAAAGACGTGCTGGTTAGGTGGATTGGTCATGCTAAATTGCTCCTTAGTGTCCAAATATATGTAGGTTAGTTGGATTGGCCATGCTAAATTGGCCCTTAGTGTCCAAAGATGTGCAGTTTAAGTGGATTGGCCATGCTAAATTGCCCCTTTTTTAGTCACAAGTAGACTTACATTAACACTGCAATGAAGTTACTGTGAAAATGCCCCAGTCGCCACACTCCGGCGCCTTTGGCACGGTCAATGCACCCTAACCAGCATGTCTTTCGGTCTGTGGGAGGAAACCGGAGCACCCGGAGGAAACCCACGCAGACACGGGGAGAGCGTGCAGACTCCGCACAGACATTGACTGAAGCCGGGGATCGAACCCGGGTCCCTGGCGCTGTGGAGACAGCAGTGCTAACCACTGTGCCGGGGTAAATACGGGGATAGGAAGGGAGAGAGTTTGTGCTGGGGTTTTCTGCCCATTACAAATGGATTTGCAGGTTGGTAGGAACACAGGTGGCTGAAAGTTGGCTCCTTTTGTAGAACATACCAAGTGGTTTTGTCCCTGCGATGTTCCCACCTCCGACACAGCTACAGGTCGGAATGGCTCACCACACGGTTAACCCAGCGTGGCCACTGACCTGAACATTGGAACAGGAGGAGACCATTCAGCCCCTCGAGCCTCTCTGGCCATTCATATAGATCATGGCTGATTTGTGTCATAAATCCCATTTTTACCTGCCTGTAACCCCCTTGCCCAGAGAAAACCTCTTCATCTCAGTTTGGACCTTTTCAACTATTCCCCCGACACGATGGCTTTCTCTCTGGGGAAGAGTGCTCCAGATTTCCACTCCCCTCTGTGTGAAGAGGTGCTCCCTGACATCGACCCTGCCTCTAAATGTAAAGCTTTGGACTCTCCCCCCTCCCCCTCCAGAGGAAATAGTTTCTCTGTGTCGACCCTATAAAATCCATTAATCATCGTAAAGCACCTCGATCATCTAGACGCGAGGGAACTAGTCTCAGTCACCCGTTCTCACAATTTAACCCTTTTGGCCCTGGTATAATTTGGAAAATGCCTGATTCATCCTCATGGGGATGAAGTGAATGCAGCCGGTAGGGCCGGTTAGCCACAGCCTGCCTCTGGGAACCAGCCCTATTCTGATGGCAAATCGAGCTGGTCGGTGCCTCTGGCTGGCCTGGTGTCGCATCGGCAAGTGATTTATTTTTCCCTTCATCCCTTCCTTGCTCCGTCAAACTCCTGCCAAAGTAAAACAGACGCATCGGGTGACTGAACGCAGCAACGGGCTGGCTCATAGAATCCCTACAGTGCAGAAGGAGGCCATTTGGCCCATCGAGTCTCCACTGACCACAATCCCACACAGGCCCTACCCTCGTAACTCTACATATTTACTCTAGCTAATCCCCCTGACACTAAGGGGCATTTTAGCATGGCCAATCCACCTAAGCTGCACATCTTTGGACACTAAGGGGCAATTTAGCATGGCTAATCCACCTAAGCTGCACATCTTTGGACACTAAGGGGCAATTTAGCATGGCTAATCCACCTAACCTGCACATCTTTGGACACTAAGGGGCAATTTAGCATGGCCAATCCCCCTAACCTGCACATCTTTGGACACTAAGGGGCAATTTAGCATGGCCAATCCCCCTAACCTGCACATCTTTGGACACTCAGTAGAGCGAATGTCGATTGAATTGTTGTATAGTCGGACTGTAACTTGTCACCCAGTGATTGGGATTTGCCTGAATAGTCATGGGGAGATATTGAAACTGCCACTATCTCTCCTGCAGTGCGACCAGATGGTGACTGCTGAGCAGGACGACCGGATTCTGACACTTCGGACGGATGATATATTCCCCCTTTCTCCTTCTCCTTCACCGACGCGCATTGGCAAGGTAGGGCCAGGCGGCTGTTACACTTGTGGCTGTAATTGGCAGCATTGAATTCAGTCGTGCGAGTCACTTTGGCATTTTGCAGCTCTGCATCGAGTTTGTGAGGAGTTTGCGAGGTTTTGGGGTTGCAGTCAGGGGTACGACAGCTCTCCTTGTTTGCCGACTCCACCTATTTCGAGGTGCCTGCCACAGGCATCAGGGTAGCACTCTCGCCTCTGAATCGGAAGGTCGGGAGTTGAGGCCCCACTTCATACACTTGAGCACGCAATCTGCGGTGCTGAGGGAGTGCTGTACTATTGCAGGCGTTGCTTTTCAGGTGAGACTTTAAACCAAGGCACCGTCTGCCTTCCCTGAAAGAAGTGTTTGGAAGAAGAGTTGGGGCGTTCTCCTTGGTGTCCTGGGCAATATTGCCACTTTAGTTATACGCATCTTATTCATTTACACGCACGGACCCTTTAGATTTTTTGCACGGTCGCGTATGGGTGTTAAAGGGGCCAAATTCATACTCCGTCTGTGCGAGAACTTGTTGATCACTTAGAACATTGGCTAATATTTATCCCTCAACTAATATGACAAAAATAACTGGTGGTGTTATTATCGTCATACTGTTTGTGGGATCTTTCTATGCACAAATTGACTGCCGTGTTTGCTGTGTAGTCCCTTAAATGTCTTGGGTTATCCTGCGGTGTCGAGAGTCGCAGTAAAAACGCACGTCTCTTTCTTTTGAGGAGGGAAGCCATAGATTTGTCTGTACAGACTTGAACCATCCGATTGACCTGCAGATCTCACTTTTTCTCTCTCTAATTTGAGACATACTGGCTGAGATAACATTTATTATTCACCTCCAGCTGTCTTCAGATGATCTCCTTCGTAAGACTTAAAAGGCCATAAGGAATCAGCCTTGTAGATGGAGACCAGAGTCACTTTAATGCATGACTGGGTTACACAGAAACAGAAGATAGGAGCAGGAGGAGGCCATTCGGCCCTTCGAGCCTGCTCCGCCATTCATCACCATCATGGCTGATCATCCAACTCAATAGCCTCATCCTGCTTTCCCCCCATAACCTTTGACCCCATTCCCCCCAAGTGCTATATCCAGCCGCCTCTTCAATACATTCAATGTTTTGGCACCAACTACTTCCTGTGGTAATGAATTCCACAGGCTCACCACTCTTTGGGTGAAGAAATGTCTCCTCACCTCCGTCCTAAATGGTCTACCCCGTGGCACGGTAGCACAGTGGTTAGCACTGCTGCTTCACAGCTCCAGGGTCCTGGGTTCGATTCCTGGCTCGGGTCACTGTTTGTGTGGAGTTTGCACATTCTCTTCGTGTCTGCGTGGGTTTCCTCCGGGTGCTCCGGTTTCCTCCCACAGTCCAAAGATGTGCGGGTTAGGTTGATTGGCCATGCTAAAATTGCCCCTTAGTGTCCTGGGATGCGTAGATTAGAGGGTAAAATATGTAGGGGTATGGGGGTAGGGCCTGGGTGGGATTGTGGTCGGTGCAGACTCGATGGGCCGAATGGCCTCTTTCTGTACTGTAGGGTTTCTATGATGATTTCTTTCTATGATGATGAATCCTCAGACTGTGACCCCTGGTTCTGGACTCCCCCCACCATCGGGAACATCCTCCCTGCAACTATCCTGTCTAGACCTGTTAGAATTTTATACGTCTCTATGAGATCCTCCCTCATTCGTCTGAACTCCAGCGAAAACAATCCTAACCTGGTCAATCTCTCCTCATACATCAGTCCCGCCATCCCCGGAATGGGCGATTCTTGGCTCATTCTCACAGCTTACCTCGATGGGATTTGAATTTGACCTCCGGACTGCTAAACCAGTCCGATAGCCGCTACCCGAAGCATCCTGCTTGATTGGCACCTCATCCACCACCTTAAACATTCGCTCCATCATTGTCGCACCGTGGTCACAGTGCCCACCTTCTCCGCGATGCTCTGCAGGAGCCCACCATGTCCCCTTCGACAACACTTCCCAAACCTCTGCCACCCAGAAGGGCAAGAGCGGGTGACAACCCCGCCACGTGCAAATTCCTCTCGCAAGTCACACACCATCCTGCCTTGGGAAATGTATCGGCCGTCCCTTCGCTGTCACAGGGTGAAAATCCTCCCTAACAGCACTGTGGGTGTACCTACACCATGGGGACTGCACATGGGTAATAAGCGCTGGTCGAATCCCTCTATTAATTTAAACAACAAACACTGATGCATGGTGGACCTGATCTTTGGGACAGTGAAAGGAGGTTGTTCCCTCTTTAGACCAGAGGCCATCTGAAATTTTCCTTCAGCTGCGTTGCAGACAGTTCTTGGGCTGTGAGAAAGCATCTGGCAGCGTGCACAGTCCCACATTTCATCCTTCCAGACTTGCAGAGAGGTTTGTGTGGTTTACAAAGTTGGTGGGAATACTTGCCGCCGCTGGTTGGTGGTGAGGAAGTAATTTGAGGCGATGAATAAAGAGGAAAAGGAAGACTTGCATTCCTGCAGTGCCTTTCACAACCTCGGGAAAATTCCCCAAACGCTTTACAGCCAGCGAAGGACTTCTGAAGCATGGTCGCTGTTGTAATACGGGACTCGATTTGTGCATAGTAAGGTCCCACAAGCAGCCGCAAAATGATTCTCCCCCCCACACTGATGCACAGGTGGCGGTTAGCACTGCCCACAGCGTCAGGGACTCCGGTTCACTCCCGGCCTCGGGTGACTGTCTATGTGGAGTCTGCCTTTGTCTGCGAGGGTTTTGTAAAGATTATCATAGAATCCCTACAGTGCAGAAGGCCATTCGGCCCATCGAGTCTGCACCGACCACAATCCCACCCAGGCCTGATCTTCATAAACCCATACATTTGCCCCAGCTAGTCCCCCTGACACTAAGGGGCAATTTAGCGTGGCCAATCCACCTAAACCGCGCATCTTTGGACTGTGGGAGGAAACCGGAGCACCCGGAGGAAACCCACACACACACGAGGAGAATGTGCAAACTCCACACAGACAGTGACCCAAGCTGGGAATCGAACCCGGGACCCTGGAGCTGTGAGGCAGCAGTGCTAACCACTGCCACCATGTTACCCTTGCATTTCTTCCGGGAGTTCTGGTTTCCACCCACACTCCAAAGATGTGTAGGTTAGGTGGGTTGGCCATGCTAAATTGCCCCTTAGTGTCCAAAGATGTGTAGGTTAGGTGGATTGGCCATGCTAAATTGCCCCTTAGTGTCCAAAGCTGTGTAGGTTAGGTGGATTGGCCATGCTAAATTGCCCCTTAGTGTCCAAAGATGTGTAGGTTAGGTGGATTGGCCATGCTAAATTGCCCCTTAGTGTCCAAAGATGTGCGGGTTAGGGAGATCAGCGGGGTAAATATGTGGGGTTACAGGGATAGGGCCTGTCGGAGAGTCAGTGCAGACTCGATGGGCTGAATGGCCTCCTTCTTCACTGTAGGAATTCTATTCTATGAAAGTCGAATGCCACGACTTGGCCACGGAATGTGGTTAAATGGGCTGATAATCAGCTGCGGAAAATAATCTTCATAAACCTTAAACCCAGCCATGATCAGAATGAATATATCAACCCCTGATCTCACCCCATCAGGCAGTAAATATAAAGAAAGGCTTGCATTTGTAAAGCACCGACCAAGGGACACTTCACAGCCTTTGTACTGTCGGAAACTCGGCAGCTAATCTGTGCACAGCAAGCTCCCACAATGTGTTAATGACCAGATCATCTGTTTTTGTGCTGTTGGATGGGGGATAAGTATTGGCCCAGGATAACTGAGGATGGGGGAAGGGGGAACACCTCCCCTGCCCTTCTTTCAAATAGTGACTGCAGGGTCTCATCCAGCCCCCCCCCCCCCCCCCGAATTGCCCACCTATTGGACTGTGACAGAAATGGAACCGTCAGATGGTTGCCCGGCAGTGTGGACACAAAGTTCCCCTGTTTTGTTTTCAAGTGTATCTTCACATTTATTTTACCCTTTGGGGAATAGTGGGGGAAGTGGCGGATGGATTCCCAACAGCTCTGCACACCAGAGCCCTCCCACTGCATGCCAGCGTGTCTTAGACCTCTGCTGCCACCCAGTGTCAGCTTGTTACGTTTAATGCACTCCCAAATCACTTGCCTGTTTGTTTCAGATTGTGTGGAAGCGTGTGTATCTGTCTCTTGGGCCAGTTTTACTCTGAAACTGGTCCCTTTGGGGTACTCAACCCCGTTTAGTCATCATAGAATCCCACTTGGCCCATCGAGTCGGCACTGCCACAGAGGGGCTAGGGGGGTCAAGTCATTGAGTTTGTTGAAGGCAGAAATAGATTGGTTCTTGATTGGCCAGGGGATCGAAGGTTACGGGGGGAAAGCGGGAGAATGGGGATGAGGAGCATATCAGCCACGATCAAATGGTAGAGCAGACTCGATGGGCCGAATGGCCGAATACTTCTCCATTTAGCATGGCCAATCCACCTAACCTGCACATCTTTGGACACTAAGGGGCAATTTAGCTTGGCCAATCCACATCTTTAGACACTGGGGGGCAATTTGGCACAGCCAATCAACCTAACCTGCACTTCTTTGGACTGTGGGAGGAAACCGGAGCACCCGGAGGAAACCCACGCAGACACGGGGAGAATGTGTAGACTCCGCACAGACATCGACTCAAGCCAGGAATCGAACCCGCAGGTACCTGGTGCTGTGAGGCAGCGGTGCTCACCCACTGTTCCCCCGTGCCGCCCTCAATGCTGTCCTCGGCACTGTGCCCTTGACTGCTCCTTTATCTTGTAGCTAAGTCCTCTTGTTCGAGACTCTCACACTAGTTTGGACGTTCAGAGACTATTTCCTTGGGTGGATGGAGCTGTTACTAGCGGGCATAACTATAAGGTTCATGGTGGGAGATATAGGAGGGATGTCCGAGGTAGGTTCTTTACTCAGAGAGTGGTTGGGGTGTGGAATGGACTGCCTGCAGTGATAGTGGAGTCGGACACTTTAGGAACTTTCAAGCGGTTATTGGATAGGCACATGGAGCACACCAGGATGATAGGGAGTGGGATAGCTTGTTCTTGGTTTCGGACAAAGCTCGGCACAACATCGAGGGCCGAAGGGCCTGTTCTGTGCTGTACTGTTCTATGTTCTATACCTTATGGACTCTCTGACAGGGGATGCCACCCAGGCCCTTTCTCTGGCCCTATCACCGTAACTCCACACACATTTGCCATGGCTCATCCAACCAATCTAAACATCTTGGGACTCTTAAGAGGCAATTTTACCACGGCCAATCCACCTAACCTACACGTCTTTCGGACTGTGGGGGGGGAAACCCACGCAGACACGGGGCGAAAGTACAAACTCCGCACAGACAGTGACCCGAGCCGGGAATCGAACTGCTGTCCCTGGCGCTGTGAGGCAGCAGTGCTAACCCACTGTGCTTACCCCACGCAGCAATGATCTGACCCCTAACGAATCCCCAGGTAGCCTGACCTGAATCATTGAAACCGTGCGCTTCAGGATGTTGTGATTTAGAGTTGATATTCATGGAGAGCGACCACGGATTGCAATATTTTATGTTTCAGGAAGTTGTGGAGTGTGTTTTATTCAGCAGGGTGCAGTGTGCCCTCTGGTGGCATGAAGTGGGTTTGCACCTACAGTTTAATTTTGAGAGTTCCCACTTCTGAACATATATCCCTGTTACTCTGGATAACATCAGCAAAAGATGCCAACAGTTAACCATTTAGAGGGCCTGGACAGAGGTAGGGAGGATCGAGAATCAGAGGACACCAGGAAAGAAGCAACAATAGCATGAGGAAAAAGAGAATCACGGAACCCCTACAGTGCAGAAGGAGGCCATTCGGCCCATCGGGTCTGCACCGACCACAATCCTACCCAAGGCCCTACTGCTGTAACATCAAGTATTTACCCTGCTAATCCCCCTGACACTAAGGGGAAATTTAGCATGGCCAATCAACCTAACCCACATATCTGGGCGGCACAGTGGTTAGCACTGTTGCCTCACAGCGCCAGGGACCCGGGTTCGGTTCCAGCCTCGGGTCACTGTCTATGTGGAGTTTGCACATTCTCCCCCGTGTCTGCGTGGGTTTCCTCCGGGTGCTCCGGTTTCCTCCCACAGTCCAAAGATGTGCGGGTTAGGTGGATTGGCCAAGCTAAATTGCCCCTTAGTCTCAGGGGAACTAGCTAGGGTAAATGCATGGGGTTATGGGGATAGGGCCTGGATGGGATTGTGGCCGGTGCAGACGCGATGGGCCGAATAGCCTCCTTCGCCGCTCTAGGGATTCTATGATGATATCATTCTATGATATCTTTGGAGTGTGGGAGGAAACCGGAGCACTCATAGAACATTACAGCGCAGTACAGGCCCTTCGGCCCTCGATGTTGCGCCGACCAGTGAAACCAATCTAAAGCCCGTCTAACCTACACTATTCCAATATCATCCATATGTTTATCCAATGACCATTTAAATGCCCTTAATGTTGGCAAGTCCACTACTGCCTCAGGCAGGGCATTCCACGCCCTTACTACTCTGAGTGAAGTACCTACCTCTGACATCTGTCCTATATCTATCACCCCTCAATTTAAAGCTATGTCCCCTCGTGCTAACTATCACCATCCGAGGAAAAAGGCTCTCTCTATCCACCCTGTCTAATCCTCTGATCATCTTGTGTGCCTCTATTAAGTCACCTCTTAACCTTCTCTCTAACGAAAACAGCCTCAAGTCCCTCAGCCTTTCCTCATGAGGCCTTCCCACCATACCAGGCAACATCCTAGTAAATCTCCTCTGCACCCTTTCCGATGCTTCCACATCCTTCCTGTAATGCGGCGACCAGAACTGTACGCAATACTCCAAGTGCGGCCGCACCAGAGTTTTGTACAGCTGCAACATGACCTCCTGGCTCCGAAACTCAGTCCCTCTACCAATAAAAGCTAACACTCCGTATGCCTTCTTAACAACCCTATCAACCTGGGTGCCAACTTTCAGGGATCTCAGAGGAAACCCACGCAGACCCGGGGAGAATGTTCAGACTCCGCATAGACTGTGACCCAAGCCGGGAATTAAACCAAGGTGCCTAGCTGTGAGGCAGCAGTGCTAACCACTGTGACACCGTGCCGCCCCATGATCAAGTGATTAGGTTCTGGGATGCAGTGACTGAGGGCAGAATTAATCCTGGCTCTCAATAGAAAATTGGATCATTAATCTGAAAAGAATTGCAGGGCTCCGCAGGAAAGGTGGAAGAATGGGACAGGATGAGCTGCTGTTGCAGAGAGTTGACACAGATTCAAATGGGCTGAATGGCCTCCTGTGCTGTAACCAATCTATGATTCTGTTCAAAGAAATGCCAATTGCAAAGACGTTGTTTAGACAACATTAAGCACGCCAAATCTTTTGAGACGGTTGGTCTGTTATTCGTCCCTTGCGATTATCATTGTTTAAAAACCAAACCTCAATTGGCCTCTCGAACTCTTAGAATCATAGAATCCCTACAGTGCAGAAAGAGGCCATTCAGCCCATCGAGTCTGCACCGACCACAACCCCACCCAGACCCTACCCCCGTCACCCCATGCATTTACCCTAGCTAGTCCCCCTGGCACTAAGAGGCAAGTTAGCATGGCCAGTTCACCTAACCTGCACATCGTTGGATTGTGGGAGGAAACCCACGCAGACACAGGGAGGAACATGCGAACTTCACACAGACCCGAGCCGGGGATTGAACCCGGGTCCCTGGTGCTGTGAGGCAGCAGTGCTAGCACACTGTGCCACTCTGTCACTTGGAAGCCTCCTGACTACGTCTATCGAACTAACGGTGGCAGTCACACTGCATCTGCAATGGGTCCGGGCTGCTAATCTCCGCCCCCCCCCCCCCCCCCCCCCACCCTCAAGTTGCTGATACATCGAGGGGGTTAACTGATGCAGATGGCAGTGGACAGAGGGAGGCTTACTGGAGCAGTTGGAGGTGGGTGAGGGAGGGGAGGGTAACTCGTTCTCCATGGGCTAATCGAATACCTTCCTTTTCAGCAGTACTTCTCCTCTTCTCAGCCAATCGTCATACCCAAAGGTGGAGTCACGCCAAATTCCTCTCCGAGCCCCACTCGACGTATTGCAAGGTAAGCGGAATCTGTAGCCTACACCGTCCCCTGAGTATTACTCTCTGATTTACCTGGTGATTTAATTTCCTGGCTGTTCTGACGGTGTCCTGCAGTGTGGATTTGTGCTCTGCTGTTACAAACGAAAAACCCTTCCTCCCCATTGTTACAAGTCAGGTCGGATATTTCAAGGTGTTCTGTGAAGCTCGCCTGACCTGTAACGTTTTACGTTGAATTTGGCTGGGAGGAGTATGAGATGTTTCACTTCAGGTGCGATTCAACTGAGCCACGAGGAGCTTTTATCAAAAACAAAGTTTAATTAAGAATATTGTTGACACGTACAGTAAGACAATCAGTAAGAACTTTCAACAATTACAAACGAGAAACACAACAACCACGATAAAGTATAACTCTCGAGGGAATATCTCTAATGTGTTCCAACCAAATCCAACACCCAATACACAAAACCCTCCAATAAGCACAATACAGTTTAGGTTAATGTGCATTTGTTACAGGAATCCAGTCTCCTGGGTTGAGTGCTGAAAATCTCTTGTGAAGAAACTCAGAAGATGTTGTAATCAAATCTGTTTCCCAAAACACAGCTTCTTTAAGGCAGGATGGCAATAAGCTTCTCCTTCAGCGAACTGATAATAGATTCGGAACCAAACAAAGTGAAGAACAGGAAGAGAGAGAGAGACTGTTTCTTAGCTTGCTGCTAAACTTCTTACAACACACTCCCCAAAACAAAACTGAAAACCCAAAGGAAAAAAACCCTATCGCCTGACTGCCACAGCTTAGCTCCACCACCCAATGACATCACTGAATCAGTAAACTGCATGATTTTTTTTTTAAAAATGGCCCCGTTGAATGAATATTCCAGGAGACACCATTTTCTGTGCTCCATTCTCCCTCAATCCTTGTTAAAAGAGGGGCCTACGTATTACCCGTGAGTGTACCGATCCCAGGACAGCCTCCTGAGTCTGGGGTACCAAGTTGGGAGATTCTGGCACCCAGGCTGTGTGTTTAGTGACATTGTTTTCATTTCAGTCCGAAACACACTGTGCAGCGAACCTGCGTTACTGCCTTCCCGCTTTCCCCAGCCTATGAAAATATTGCCTCATGTAATATATACAGAGGTCAACAAGTAACTTTGAAATATATTTTGCAAGTGCTTGTCCCTTCTGGGCCAACCAGTATTTTTACAGCGCTTTAAAACGTTGGTGCATCAATGTGTCCAGCACGAGGAGCTCCGAACGTGAACCTCGCAATTTCAGCATTGGTAGATACCAGCAGTGACCCGCGGGGAACACAGGTTTTACCCACCAACGGATAGGCCAGATCACCTGGAATATACGGTTAAGAAACAGACCAGCCGTCTGATTGGCTGCGGAACAAGCTGGAGGGGCTGACTGACCTCTGAGTGCCTGTTACGTAGCATTGATTCGGTTTATTGTTGTCACATGTACTGGGATCCAGTGAAAAGTATTGTTTCTTGCGCGCTATACAGACAAAGCATACCGTTCATAGAGTACATAGGGGAGAAGGATTTGATTTATTATTGTCACGTATTGGGATACAGTGAAAAGTATTGTTTCTTGCGCGCTATACAAAGCATACCGTTCATAGAGAAGAAAAGGAGAGAGTGCAGAATGTAGTGTTACAGTCATAGCTCGGGTGTAGAGAAAGATCAACTTAATGCGAGGTAGGTCCATTCAAAGGTCTGATGGCAACAGGGAAGAAGCTATTCTTGAGTCGGTTGGTACGTGACCTCAGACTTTTATATCTTTTTCCCGACGGAAGAAGGTGGAAGAGAGAATGTCCGGGGTGCGTGGGGTCCTTGATTATGCCGGCTGCTTTTCCCGAGGCAGCGGGAAGTGTAGACAGAGTCAGTGGATGGGAGGCTGGTTTGAGTGATGGATTGGGCTACATTCACAACCGTTGTAGTTCCTTGCGGTCTTGGGCAGAGCAGGAGCCCAGACCAAGCTGTGATACAACCAGAAAGAATGCTTTCTATGGTGCATCTGTAAAAGTTGGTGAGAGTTGTAGCTGACATGCCAAATTTCCTGAGTCTCCTGAGAAAGTAGAGGCGTTGGTGGGGCTTTCTTAACTATAGTGTCGGCATGGGGGGGATCAGGACAGATTGTTGGTGATCTGGACACCTAAAAACCTGAAGCTCTCGACCATTTCCATTATCATTTACAGACAACTGCTGACATGCAGAAAAACACTTCATCTTTACACCAGCAATTTCTCTGTTAAATGTTGACATAAAAGTGTGAGCGTGTGGTGTGAGCGGAAAGGGCAGTCATGCACAAGCTGGATACAGTTTGGTGAATGTGAGGAGTTGCAGGGCTCGGAGCACCCAGTCACAGCAGACCCTAAAGGATGATGTCTGTTCGGGATCGTGGGTTTCTGCCATTCTGTGCTGAACAGGCCAATCCTGGCCCAGCGCATCTTTGGCAGGACATTCCACAAGGCTGTCTGGATCCAGAGCCTGGGACTTTCTTCCTTTTCTCTCCCTCTCTGCTGCTCTGCCTCATCACTGAGCCGTGAATCAAAGCATGATGCAGATTGATAAGCAGCAAATTCCTCCCAGTCAGTAAATGTCAATGCTGCCACGCTTCAAGCAGAGCGCCCGAGGCTCTTTGAAGCGTTTCCTTTGCCCTTCCTTGCAACGCAGCCGGTTTGAGAGTGTGAGTGGGGCTGCAGTGTCTGTCGGGGTGTTGTCACAGGGAGCCGCAGTCAGAGAGGCTTGTTTTCATTCCAAACTGTCCTCGCTCAATCCACACAGCTTTTTGCAAATGCAAGAAAGCAAGTTGACACAGCAGCTCCCTGAGCAAGTTATCTCTCAGCCTTTCACTGCCAGTGACCCAGTCTCACTCCCTCACCTTCCCCCTTCGCTCTCTAATCTCACACACACATTCTCAATCACAAACACACGCGCTCCCCCTCTCTCGCGCGCGCTCCCCCTCTCTCGCGCGCGCTCCCCCTCTCTCGCGCGCGCTCCCCCTCTCTCGCGCGCGCTCCCCCTCTCTCGCGCGCGCTCCCCCTCTCTCGCGCGCGCTCCCCCTCTCTCGCGCGCGCTCCCCCTCTCTCGCGCGCGCTCCCCCTCTCTCGCGCGCGCTCCCCCTCTCTCGCGCGCGCTCCCCCTCTCTCGCGCGCGCTCCCCCCCTCTCGCCGGCGCGCTCCCCCCCTCTCGCCGGCGCGCTCCCCCCCTCTCGCCGGCGCGCTCCCCGCACCCGCTCGCCGGCGCGCTCCCCCCCTCTCGCCGGCGCGCTCCCCCCCTCTCGCCGGCGCGCTCCCCGCACCCGATCGCCGGCGCGCTCCCCCCCTCTCGCCGGCGCGCTCCCCGCACCCGCTCGCCGGCGCGCTCCCCCCCTCTCGCCGGCGCGCTCCCCGCCCCCGCTCGCCGGCGCGCTCCCCCCCTCCGCTCGCCGGCGCGCTCCCCCCCTCTCGCCGGCGCACTCCCCCCCTCTCGCCGGCGCGCTCCCCGCACCCGCTCGCGCTCTTTCTCACACACATGCGCCCGCCCCACGCACTCTCTCACACACACCACACATTCTCCGTCTCTCTCGTTCACACACTCAACCCACACACACTCCATCTCTCTCTTTCTCACACACACACTCCATCTCTCTCTCTCTCTGTTTCACACACACACACACACTCCATCTCTCAGACACACCACACATTCTCCGTCTCTCTCGTTCACACACTCAACCCACACACTCTCCATCTCTCTCTTTCTCACCCACACACACACACACACCATCTCTCTCTCTCTTTCACACACACACACTCCATCTCTCTCTCACACACACGCACTCCATCTCTCTCTCACACACACACACGTTACCTACCCTTAATTCACCTGTTTCTTCCCTTCTTTTGTTCCCTGGGCTGGGAAAGCCTCTTCCCACTTCAGGTGGAATTATCTTTAATGGGGAGGTTGTTAAAAGGCGCACACTAACTGCAGGACGGAGCCTGCCTTCACTCTGCCTCAGTATATGGTACAGCAGGGCAGTTTTAGCAGCCTGTAACACGGGGTATGGGTGTGTATGTGGGAGGCTGTGGCCCATTGAGCAGTGTCCGCCAACATCTGAATTTGTCCTTTCCTCTGCAGCAGGAGAAGTGTCAGCCCGAGTGTTGCTTTACGACCCAGTGCCTTGGGGCCATTGAAGAGGAAAGGTAAGCAGTCTTCAGTCATGTCTCTTCAAAATGCAAGTGCAAAGAACACTTGAAATAATCGTTTAGCGTTCAATCTTATACTCTGCGGAAAAGAGAGACTTGTAGCTGAAGATCTTTTGTCCTGAAGTTTTTCACACAGAGGGTGGTGGGCGAGTGGAATCGGCTGCCGTCAGTGGTGGTGGAGGCAAACTCAATAGGGTCTTTTAAGAGACTCCTGGATGAGTACATGGGACTTAATAGGATGGAGGGTTATAGGTAGGCCTAAAAGGTAGGGATGTGTTCGGCACAACTTGTGGGGCCGAAGGGCCTGTTCTGTGCTGTAGTTTTCTATGTTTCTATGAACTCAACAGGACAAATGCAAGAATACCAAATTTCAAATGATCACAGCAGTTTATACTAAAGGAGAAAAGGGTTCTGATTGGTTGGCAGCGACCTGTGCTGTGACCATTCTGTGATTTGATGAGCACATGTTTAAAAAGCAATCCCTAATCCAAAAAACAGCGAGGGCGCAAAGTGCTGGGAATATGTAGCAGATTCATCGGCTTTTTGTAACACCAAAGGTTCGCGGTTCAGGTGGGTTACTTCACCTGTCCTGAACATGAACCCACGACCCTGAGTGATGCCAGACAGGTGCCGTGTGTGCTGCCGCGCGGTTCAGTTTGTAGCCTTGTGAGAATCGTGTTCTTATTCCGCTCCTGTTCATGCTCAATGGCTGTGCCAACAATTTAATTTAAGCAAGTTTTAAGATGTATGTATCAAAGCCGTCCCGGAGGTTAATTTAGTCCAGTTATGTTAATCGGCGTGGTAAAGTAGCAGTGGAGGACAGTTAACAGTCAACCACATCGCTGTGGGTAAGGACAGCAGAGTTCCTTCCCTGACGGACGTTAGTGAAGCAGATGGATTTGAATGAAAATTGATGAGTCACCGCTTCCAATTCCAGATTTATTAATTAATTGAATTTAAATCTTGCCAGTCAAACCTGTGCCCCTAGAATATTAGGCTGTGCAGCACAGTGGTTGGCACTGCTGCCTCACAGCGCCAGGGACCCGGGTTCGACTCCCGGCTTGGGTCACTGCCTGTGCGGAGTTTGCCCGTTCTCCCCCCATGTCCGCGTGGGTTTCCTCCGGGTGCTCCGGGTTTCCTCCCACAGTCCGAAAGCCGTGCTGGTTAGGGTGCATTGACCCGAACAGGCGGACTGTGGCGACTAGGCGGTTTTCGCACTAACTTCATTGCAGTGTTAATGTGAGCCTTACTTGTGACGAATAAATAAACTTCACTTTTTAACCAGTCCAGTGACATACATAGAAAATAGGAGCAGGAGGAGGACATTCAGCCCTTCGAGCCGGCCATTCACAATGATCACGGCTGATCGTCAAACTCAATAGTCTGATCCGGCCTTTCCCCCTATATACCTTCGTCCCCACTGCCTCAAGTACTATATCTAACTGCCTCTTGAAAACACGGTTACCATACCGCTGTCTCCCCATTGAAGGTGGCAACAGGTAAGTGAGAATAGACATTTAATCTCTGTGGTTATTAAAACCCTGGCTAATACTAGACTTTTTTTTGAACACTTATCCCTTCCCCTGTACTTCTTACAAGTTTTGTCTTTCTATGTACCTGTCAGTTTGCATCATTCTGTAATAATGAACCGGCATCCATCACTGTCCCACAGCAGGGATGTGAAGTATTAGAATAATCTAGCACTGGGATCAGTGCAGCTCCCAGTGTTGTCCTCGTGTCTTCCCACCTGTAGAATCATACGGTGCACAGGAGGAGTCCATTCGGCCCATTGGGTCTGCATCGACCACAATCCCACCCCAGCCATAACCCCATGTATTTGCCCTCGCCAGTCCCCCTGACACTAAGGGGCAATTTAGCACCTAACCCGCACATCTTTGGAGTGTGGGAGGAAACCGGAGCACCCGGAGGAAACCCACGCAGACACGGGGGGGAGAACGTGCAGACTCCGCACAGACAGTGACCCAGGAATCGAACCAAGGGTCCCTGGTGCTGTGAGGCAGCAGTGCTAACCACTGTTAACTTAATGGGCTTGAGAAACTTGTCCTCTCTCTCTCTCTCTGCTTTCCCGTTCTCTGCTCTCCATCCATGGCTATTGCTTCTTCCGACAGGTGACATGGAAGTGGATTCGCCTCCAAAGAAATTATTCGTCAGTGGCGTCCCTGGGATTGGAAATACTGAGACTACTCTGCTAACTCCGTTGCTTTCGCACAGGTACGTAAAATGCAAATTGTTTTCTCCCCAACAAGAGTGATATAAACCTTTCCTAATGCCGGGATACGTTCTCACGAGTCGAATAGCCTCCCTTCTCCAGCCCCCAGTACTGACACTTTCAGGGATAGTTTAAGGAACTTTTATTAAATATTTAATTCTGACTGAGTGTAAGCTCGACTGTTGCCACGGTCCGTTCCATGTTATTTCCTACTGCCACCTATCCTGAAGGCATTGATTCTTGCTGCACATTAGGTTGCATAGTTCTTTCCAGTGTATCACCTAAAAGGAACCAGTTGGTGTAGCCCAGCCACCCACTAGGTGAATAAAGCCACAAGATCGCACCGTTTTAAACAAAGCAAACTTTATTATAGAAAGTCAGAAAAGTGTAACGATCTATCTTACACTCTTAACATGTTGTAAATATGAATTAAAAGGGGAACACACTGCACTGCATGTTAAATAGCAGATGCGACCAAGATAGATCCCATGGATTTCTCAGAACCCAAATGTCAGTGACCACTGAGTCACAAAATCTCATTTAAAACTGTTGCCCTCACAAGGGATTTTAATTCCTCACTTTTAATGATCTGATTCCCCTCAAAAGCCACTCTAACTTGGACTGTCTGTATGACTGCTCACCTCCCATCGGTTCAGCTGGGTTTCTCCAAACTCTGGTCTCCCAGCTGCACCAAGCTATAGGTGACTCCCAGGACTTCGTCTGAGCCCTAAACCCTCTCCAGTATGGAACCAGCAACCTTCCACTGCCTCAGCTCCCCAGGACTTCTCCTGAGCCCTAAACTGCACCAACTGGGTTTCTGTGAGCTGCAAATCACACGAGGTCCAAAATGGAATTAAGACCTCCCCCCAGCAAATACACAGGTAAACTGAAACCCGGGAACTATCTTAGGCTCCACCTAAATCCATCACAATGTCGCTTTTCAGTGTTCACTTTGAATGCTTTTAAACTCAAACTTCCACACAAAATACATCTCTGGATTGTGCGTCTTTGTAGATGTCACAATGCCAGCTTGGAATGCTTTTGGATCTCGCCTTTCCAGCCGTTAACCCCTTTAAGTCAACACAGAGCCAACCTAAGTGCAGTAGATTCCAAAGTGCTCGAGTTGCATTTATTCCATTTTCTACAGTTCGACATTAATCTTTCCAGAACATTACCTCTAAAGTATAAAATCAGGGTGGCACAGTGGTTAGCACTGCTGCCTCACAGCGCCAGGGACCCGGGTTTGATTCCCGGCTCGGGTCACTGTCTGTGTGGAGTCTGCACGTCCTTCCCGTGTCTGCATGGGTTTCCTCCAGGTGCTCCGATTTTCTCCCACAGACCGAAAGACATGCTGGTTAGGGTGCATTGGCCGTGCCAAATTTGCATCTCAGTCTATCCTAACAGGAGTTGGAGTGTGGCGACTAGAGGATTTTCACAATAACTTCATTGCAGTGTTAATGTAAGCCTACTTGTGACACTAATAAATAAACTTTAAAGAAACGTAAGCCTTTAGTCACCCACCCTCATTTGACTAGGCGTCATATTTGTTTTAATAATATTTCAGTAAAACCCCTTAGGATGTTTTGGGACATGACAGGCGCTCGTAGACATGCAGGTTGTTTTTGCTGTTGTCCCCTTGAAAGAGTTGATGACGAGAGAGAGCGCAAAAAGAAAAGTTGGAAGGAAAATCAACCAGGAATCATAGAATTCCTACAGTGCAGAAGGAGGCTATGCGGCCCATCAAGTCTGCACCGACCACAATCCCACTCAGGCCCTATCCCCATGACCCCGAACATTTACCCTGCTAGTCCCCCTGCACTAAGGGGCAATTGAGCATGGCCAATCCACCTAACCAGCATGTCTTTTGGACTGTGGGTGGAAACCGGAGCACCCGGAGGAAACTCACGCAGACACTGGGAGAACGTGCAAACTCCACACAGACGGTCACCCAAGCTGGGAATCGAACCTGGGTCCCTGGCGCTGTGAAGCAGCAGTGTTAACCGCTGTGCCACAGTCCCGCCCCTGAAGATATCCCCATGATAACTGTTACTTTCAGCATCTTTTCATCTGGGAATTACAGACATAATTTTAAGTATTGACCCAAGCCGGGAAGCGAACCTGACTCCCTGGTGCTGTGAGGCAGCAGTGCTAACCACTGTGCTGCTTTAATCTTAAGTTTCTTGCTCTGACAGTGCGGGTGAACCCTTACTAACATCAGTGTTTTCCCCTCACGTTTTGTGTCTGTGTTTCAGCCTGGAATGTGTGATCAGCAGCCCTCCCCAGACCGTGCCTCCATCAGGGCCTTACGGCGTGGCTTCGCCGTCCGTCACCGAGATTGGTTTCACCTCGCCATTCACCTCCGTGGCTCATCCGCCTGGAATGTGAGCGAAACAGAGACAGTCAGCGACATTCGAAGCGATGGGCCACCTAAAGCACTTTGTTAGAGGATACTGTATAAAAGCATTCCTAATCAGTATTTTATAGTCAACTGTATAGTTCATTAGTGAGAGAAACCTTTTTGAGGATGGCCAGTGAGGCGGGGAACAGAACTCAGCTCGCTGCTGGCCGCCACTTAACCTGGAACTGCACAGTCCGCGCGCGGTTGGAGCAGACCTGACTCTTTGCCATTTGGGTTCAGTCCTCGCGCCTGCCCTCTGTATATACCACTGTATGGACCGCTATCGAGAAATTAACTTGTGAGCTTACAAGAGAGTTGAGGAGTTGCTCCTGCCCTGTGTGTGGGGGTGGGGTGTGTGTGTGTGTGCGCGTGCGTGCGTGCGGTGTACATGTGCCTGTGGCGACAACGGGATCGGAGCCTGCGATAAAATAAGGTCACTCAGCATCAACCATCAGGAGTTTGACTTGACAGAACGGGGCGGGTTTCTGCATTAGACGGCGAGCAGACATACTGGAGAGCTGCAGGTGGGGCCAGTCAGTACTGTGGTTGGTAAGTGACCTGTACCCGTGGGAGTTAAGGGCTGTGGGGGGGGGAGGGAAAGCTCCTGCCTCCTCTTGCCTCCCCTTGTCACCTCCTGCCTCCTCCTGCCCTTCGAATTCAGGCATGTTTCCACCCTGAGCTGTGAACTTACTGACTGCGTGGACAGAATGTTCCCCACACAACACGGCTCCCACACATTCCCGAGCCGTGGGATTTTCCGGGCAACACCAGAGGATCCGGTCAGAGGTGAATGGACCTTTGTGTGGCCCGCTCCCCGTGGCGGACGAGACGGGACGGGAGAATTCCCTCCGTCCCCCCACGATCGGCTTCATGGCTGGCTGTTGCTTTAACTGATTGTGTTTTCTGTGAAGTTGGTTCCTGGATCATTTAACCAAAACATTTACATACCATTCAGGTTCTCTTCTGCGTTGGACTCTTGTTGTTGGAAATGCCTTTGACAAAGAAGAAGCAGATGACAGATTACTGCTTACTGTGGAGGCGTTGGAACCACAGTGTACACATGCACCTGCTGACTAGGATGCAAATACTTTGTGATTATTTTGCAGTTTCCTCCTGCACCATTGGATTAGCCACATATCATTACACAGTATTGCAACCATATCTCTCCCGGAACTAACTGTGTTCATCTTTCCCCAACCTGACTCTCTCTCTACCTTGAGGCAGCATCTCTGAGGCGCCCTGCAGAGCTGGTGGGATCCTTTTTCCTGACACAGAATAACCCCCTCAACACATCCTAAAGCTGCCTCCTGCTTAACCCTGATGTTGCAGGGACGGGCTGGGGAGACGGTTCGGTGTTGCAGTATTATAAATGAGAGCTGTCCGTGGGAGCAATCAAAAGGCAGAGCCAGACGGGGGAAGAGTGAATCGTGGCCAGGCTTGGTACGTAAGTGCAGCCATGTTGCTTTCCATTGAACTTGGGGACGTGGTGATTATGTAAGGAAAGGAGCAGGACATTCTCGGTGCGCTCACTCTGGGGGATATAGCTGACCAGGAGCTGCAGCAGAGGGAACTGGAAGTGGGCAGTGTTGCTCACATGGCAAGGGCTGGAGACGTGGGAAGTTCATTCCGTAAGGCAGGCTCCTTTTGCAGATGAATAATACAAGAGGGAGATCTAATGCTGAAATAGATTGAGATTATCAGGAGGGGTGGAATTCCTTGGCAGCCATGAGTAAGTCACATCTTGTTGAGGCCAAATGGCCTCCACAGTAAGCACAAACCTATTGTGTGCAATGTCGTGGGCTCCAGACATCTGGAAGACCGTGTAGCTTTTATTTTTTATTAGTCTGCTGCTTTTTGGAGGGTTAAATGTGTTTTGCTTCAAGCAACTTGTACTATCCCGGGTTCCGTACTGTTGCTGTGGGGTTCCAAGCTTGGAACTATTTGCAAGTTCCCAGTCAGAAACAGCGGTTGAGAATTTTAACTTCCCCCTTTCCCTTCTCTAATGTTGCCTGTAACTAAGCTACCTGCTTTTAACCAAACACCTGGTTGCTTCCAAAGCCGGGGAGTGGATAGCGCTGGTTAAATATTCCAACTCCTGGAACTTTTGATCGAGCCTTCATCTTGTTTGGTTGACTTATTGGTGAGAGTGTGCGGCGGGTAGAACCTGTGGGGAGACTAGGCTTCCATGTCAAGTGTTGGCTCACTTCACTCACATTTTGTACCAAAGCCTTTGAAGAGAAGGAACCATGGGGTGGATGAGGTTTTTTTTTTAAAAAAAAACACAGAAAGGAAGAAGTAAAGAGGTGTCTGGATGCCTTGGATGCCTTTCTGTGCTTGGATTCCATTCACTTGCTGTTGAACAGTGTGCAGCACTCGTTATCAGATAGTACTGTGTTATTCCAGTTAATGTGCTGTAACTCAAAAGGGTTAAAATGATTCTTAACAATCACTGGTCATGAAAACCGCTGAGTAGTGATGATGCAATATATGAAGAAAATAAATTTACGGTCATTGGTGCCAATTTTATATTTTTTATATAATATTTAATTATTATATACAGATATATATATACGCAGTGAGAGTTGTCTAACTTCCGGCTATCCAGAGAGGTCAGCCTTGTCTATTGTTGCCGCTGGTCGTGTCATTATAAACAATAAATTCCTTGATTGCTAGGACGTGAGTGAGAATTTCAGAGGTCCAGCAGGTGTTTGCAAGAGAAACAAGACTTCACTTAACATCGTGGAGCGTGGCAAAGGGTAACTGAAAATGGAAGCATTGACGGAGAATTCTGGAAGGGCTGGAGACTATTTCCAAAAAGGCAGAGGGGGGGGAGGAAAATTGAACAAGCCACCCCTCCCCCTTTCCTTGGATTGTAAGAGCCCTCTGCCTGGAGTAAGCCTCGGTTGCGATGGTTTTCGATGAGTTATTGTAAATCTCACAAATTATCAAACACAAATGTTGGTTTAGTGTTTATGCTTTTTCAGTTGCTGGCTGTCAAATCGAATTGACTTTGATTCGTCACCCAAAAATTCCAGGTAGCTAAAATAGTTTGTGTGTGTGTGGCCCCCTCAAAGTGTGTAAGCAGGGGGGAAAAAACAGATACACTGGCACCTCTGGTCCTATTCAGTAAAATACTACTCTACCCCGTGATGTTGAACTCGAGTGCAGTCTTTAGGTGATGTGGTGTGAAAAGGTTGGGAGAATAATTAGACCAGTGGGCATTTTGAAAGTCAGACATTCTGTCCTCACACCAAAAGAGAAAATGCTGGAAAATCTCAGCAGGTCTGGCAGCACCTGTGAAAAGGGAACAGAACTAGATGAGCATTTGTCCATTGTTGCAAAAACCTACCTGGCTCACGAATGTCGTTTAGGGAAGGAAACTTGTCATTGTCACCAGGACTGTCCTACATGTGACTCCAGACCTTTGACAAAAGGGTCATGACTCGGAAACGTCAGCTCTTTTCTCTCCTCACAGATGCTGCCAGACCTGCTGAGATTTTCCAGCATTTTCTCTTCTGGTTTCAGATTCCAGCACCCGCAGTAATTTACTTTTATCATCCTGTCCTCATGTTTATGTATCCGTTATAAAGTGTTACATCCACATTTAATCACCGCCCTGTGTACATTTGGTAAGGCTGCGTTAACACCCTCCTGCCATTAGTGATGTTTATTTTTCTTTCATGGGGGTTGTTGACCAGGCCAACATTTTATTGCCTGTTGTCTTTGAACTGAGTGGCTTGCTCGGTCATTTCAGAGGGCGGGTTAGTGTGGGTCTGGAGTCACATGTAGCGCAGTCCTAGTGACCATGACAAGCTTCCTTCCCTAAAAAACATTCGTGAACCAGAGGGTTTTTTTTTACAATTGGTAGGTTCAGGGTTACCGGGACTATCTGTATATTCCAGATTGTGACAAGTGGGTTGCAGCTGTAATTAAAGTCTGATATTGTTTAACACGGGGGAGTTTCCATTAGAATTGGGGTTATAGATTTATAAAGGGGGGAAGGGAAGTTGACAAAATGTGCACAAACACAGAACGCTTTTAATATATTAATTACAGTCACCGGTAGTCAGATCAGGATGTGTGCTTTAGAACCCATTTCATAGATCTCTGGGCTTGAGGTACAGGCCACATACACTGGGGCCTGGTTGAAAATCTGTTTGGTCACTTTTACCCAAATTACCAGTGGGTGGAGGTCGAGAGTAGACTAGAGTTGTTGATTAGTGTCGTGCTAGAGGGGCTGAATGACCTACTGTGCTCTGTTCGGATGTCAATGCATGACATTTATTCAAAAAGGCTAAAATGCGTTGTCGGAAACAGGACAAAGAAAAGGTCACTCGGATTGACAAAGTATCTTGTACTTTTCTGATTTACAGATTGGCCATTTCTAATTAATCATCGTAAACTACAGCACAGAATTCTCACAACGCCTGGTTGAAGTCCAACCAGGTGTTGCGAGAGTTCTTATTGTGTCCACCCCGGTCTTCAACGCCGACATCTCCACACTCGTTGGAATTTAGAAGGCTGAGGGGGGATCTTATAGAGACCTATCCGATAATGAAGGGGCTGGATAGGGTAGAGGTGGAGAGATTCTTTCCACTTAGAAAGGAAGCTAGAACTAGAGGGCACAGCCTCAAAATAAAGGGGGGTCAGTTTAGGACAGAGTTGAGGAGGAACTTCTTCTCTCAGAGGGTGGTGAATCTCTGGAATTCTCTGCCCACTGAAGTGGTGGAGGCTACCTCGTTGAATATGTTTAAATCACGGATAGATGGATTCCTGATCGGTAAGGGAATTAAGGGTTATAGGGATCAGGTGGGTAAGTGGAACTGATCCACTTCAGATCAGCCATGATCTTATTGAATGGCGGGGCAGGCTCGAGGGGCTAGATGGCCTACTCCTGCTCCTATTTCTTATGTTCTTATGATCATCATAAACTACAGCACAGAAGGAGGCCATTCATCCCATTGTGTCTGTGCTGGGTCTCCGCAAGAGCAATTCACCCAGTGCCCCCCTCCCCCCACTTACCCTGTAACACTGCATTTTTCCTCTTCGTTCAATGATCCAAATTAAATATAATTGGGATTATTTTCTTAGCCTTTGCGAGGTCTCCAAAACAATAGAGTGGGAGGATTGTTGGGCACACTGGCTTTAAAAAAAACTTTAAAAGCGAGGAAATATGTTCAATTCGCTTGAGCACCTAGTGATGTGTGACCATGTTCCTCCTGGAACTTACTTGTCTCACGGAGTTAGGAATCTCAATCACTCCTTTATTTTGTTGTCACACCATTGAATGAATAGGATAAGCCACGAGGGAGCCAAGTGATCTTCCCATACGCTGAAATGAAGTGGTGTGATTTATTGGTGAAAATAGTTGCATCGAAAACTCTTTGAAACAATCTGACAGTTTCTCAGTGAAGACTTTGTAAATGTCGAAATGTAGCTGAGTACTCCACCTCACGCCTGCATTTCCAACAGTATCCCAGTGCTGAGAGCGGGAAAATTATGGGTCCTCGCCCTTAATCAGCCTGACGAGCAGTGGGCAGGACGAAAACACCTTTCCTAGGCAAGCGGGAAAGAATAATAGAAAATAAGTCACCAGTTTGGAATGATTGGATGACAAGAGTCCTTCAGATGCAATGTGCTGAATAATTCTGCATGGCTTTCTCTAGTGGAGTTTGTACAGTGTTAAGTAGCACTTATTCTTTATATAAAAATCCTTGGACCAATAATGACAAGCAAGTTGATGTGGCTTTTTTTGCATTGCTCTGATTTGTTCAGTATATTAGGTGATTTATGCCTGGTAAGCCAGTAATGGTATTGTATCTATAGGTACTTGGTGATGTGAGGTCTCCCAGTTCTTAGATTTCCATGGTACAGCCTGTTCTCGTTGAGTCCCACATCCAGTTAAATGCATTGAAGCTTTTAAATCCAACGCGGGACCACGCACCCAGTAGCAACAGTGGATGGAACTGGCAGGACCGGAAATTTCATTCTGCATACTTCTGACAACCATTTGGGAAAATAGTTTAGCTTATTGAATAAAGGTGTTACCCACTAAAGTATGGCGTCTCGTAGCCAAGCTGGCTCCGGCATCCTTAGTCTGACAAAAAAAATGCCTCTTTTTAGCCAGGATGATGCCTTGGGGTGTGATGTACCAGTATGGGGTTGCTACACAGGGAAAAACAGGCAGCAGGAGTGCGGTGAGTGTTGGCATCCAGCACCGATGAAATTACACTCCCAGCAGTAATCTCCGGCTGCTAGAGATTAACCCAGAATAAAATAATCAAGTTTTCCTTTTGGGCGTGCTTAAAACAATTGTTTGAAATACTGTAGCATTACATCAGCACATACAGTACAAAAGTTGACATTTGCAAACCAGACGGGCACCTTCATTTGAAAATATGCCTTCACTCCCAGGCAGGACATCATCTACCCTTTGCCCAGTTGAGCCATGCTGGACGTCGCTGCGTAATATATTGGATCTGAATCTGACCTGGCTTCGTGTGTGTAATCACAGGGCACCTATCGGCATGCACAGAACCACATCCTTGTGAATGGGAGGTGGGAGAGACTACGATCTGGAGATACTGTGTTGGGAATGCAGTGTTTTTGCATTGTTCTGTTTGTGTGGCTCTTGCCAGAGCTCGCCTGTAGAAAAACGGTGAACCCGATATTGTTTGTACATACAAATTAAATAATGAAACATTAAATATACCTAGTCTTTTTCAGATGAACATCATTAAAAGGGCAAAATATCAATTTCATGGGTCTTCAGATCCAAGACACAACAGTGAAATAACCTGTTTTCCTCAAAGTATAATTGATCTGATTACATTGTGCAAGACTGTAAAAGAAAACAACTTGCGTAGCCAGGATGCCTCAAAGTGCTTTACAGCTAAGTGTTAAAGAATGTGTCCTGTGCCAGTATATGTACATTAATTAGCTTTTCAAATCAAAATATCACCGAGTACTGGATTTGAACTTCTCAAAGGTCTTACGCTTGGGGTTCTTGAGCATTGCCATCCTGTAAACTTCTTAATTGAATCTCTAATGTACCCTTAGGGCTTTGATTTGTTGGTTGCTCTGGTTGGTTACATATCTCAGGGAGAAATGTGATGGCTGAGTGTTATTATCGCTAGACTATTAATCCAGAAACTCGGCTAATGTTCTGGGGACTTGAGTTCGAAACCCTCCACAGCAGATGGTGGAATTAAGAAACTATTGACTACTGCAAAACCATTATCGATTGTCGGAAAACCCCATCTGGTTCACTAATGTCCTTGAGGGAAGGAAATCTGCCATCCTTACCCGATCTGGCCTACATGTGACTCCAGAGCCACAGCCAATGTGGTTGACTCTCAACTGCCCTCCATGGGTAACTAGGAAATGGCAATAAATGCTGGCCCAGCCAGCGACGCCCATGTCCCATAAATGATTTTTTTTTAAAATGCAAGAATCTTCTTTGGAACATTGGAATTACCGCTCTCTGCCTAGGGTCTGGTCTCTAAAACTGCACATGACTAAGCTTTTCAGCTGTCATGATATCTCCAGCTCTGATGGTCATTCTTATTCGAAACATTGGCTCTATTCTCTCTCTCTCTCTCTCTCCACAGATGCTGCCAGACCTGCTGAGATTTTCCAGCATTTTCTGTTCTGTTTCAGATTCCAGCATCTGCAGTGTTTTGCCTTTATCTCCTTTGTGTGGCATTGTGTTTGATAATGCTGTGAGTTATCATCATAGAATCCCGACAGTACTGAAGGATGGCATTAAGTCCATCGAGTCTGTACCAAACCACAATCCCTCCCAGGCCCTATTCCCGTAACCCTACACGTTTATCCTCCTAATCCCCCTGATACTAGGGTCAATTTTAGCATGGACAATCAACCTAACCCACACATCTTTGGAGTGTGGGAGGAAACCGGAGCACCCGGAGGAAACCCACGCGGACATGGGGAGAAAGTGCAAACTCCACACAGACAGTGACCAAAGCCGGAATCGAACTTGGGTCCCTGGCGCTGTGAGGCAGCAGTGCTAACCACTGTGCTGACAAAACTTAAGCGCCCAACGTGAGGCTGAAACCCACGACCCTGGGATTAAGAGTCCCATGCTCTACCGACTGAGCTAACCGGGCTACCCAGTCTTTGGATGTTTCACTGTGTTAAAGGTGGCTGCGCGAAAGAGAGCAATCCCAGTTTCTCCAGCCCCTCCACATAACTGAAATGTCTCATCCCTGGGACTTTCTTGTATATCTCTGTATTCTCCCCAATCTGATCCAAAATAGGCACAGTGAGATCGATGATGATAGATGTAGATGTTAGGATCGTTCAATTGTTACAACCACTTGCACACTTTTGGCTCCAGTTCAGAAGAAAAATTAATTGTGAATTCCCTTTATTTAAAAAAAGAATATTTTGCATTTGGGTAAGAAAGCTTGACAAATCCAATGATAGCTTGTTCTATATGTTCACCAACTCTGCAGATACTTGAATACTGTAACATGATATTACTGAGATTGAA